>NC_079190.1:2044522-2146175 GCF_029499605.1 Hyla sarda
ATATATATAGTGTATAGTATCTATAGTGTGTATTATATATATATTATAGTGTATTAGATCTATATAGATGATAAATATATAATACACATCTATAGATCTATACACTATATATATAATATATATATATGTAATACACACTATAGATCTATACACTATATATATATATATAATACACACTATAGATCTATACACTATATATATATATATATATAATACACACTATAGATCTATACACTATATATATATATATAAAACACACTATAGATCTATTACACTATATATATATATATATATAATACACACTATAGATCTATACACTATATATATATATATTACACACTATAGATCTATACACTATATATACTATATATATATCACACTATAGATCTATACACTATATATATATAATACACACTATAGATCTATACACTATATATAATATATAATATACCTATATATATATATACACACTATAGATCTATACACTATATATATAAATATTAAAATAATACACACTATAGATCTATACACTATAATATATATAATACACACTATAGATCTATACACTATATATATATATATAATACACACTATAGATCTATACACTATATATATATAATACACACTATAGATCTATACACTTATATATATATAATACACACTATAGATCTATACACTATATATATATATATATATAATACACACTATAGATCTATACACTATATATATATAATACACTATAGATCTATACACTATATATATATATATAATACACACTATAGATCTATACACTATATATATATATAATACACACTACAGATCTATACACTATATATATATATATATATAATACACACTATAGATCTATACACTATATATATATATAATACACACTATAGATCTATACACTATATATATATATATAATACACACTATAGATCTATACACTATATATATATAATACACACTATAGATCTATACACTATATATATATAATACACACTATAGATCTATACACTATATATATATATATAATACACACTATAGATCTATACACTATATATATATATAATACACACTATAGATCTATACACTATATATATATATAATACACACTATAGATCTATACACTATATATATATATATAATACACACTATAGATCTATACACTATATATATATAATACACACTATAGATCTATACACTATATATATATATACACACTATAGATCTATACACTATATATATGTATAATACACACTATAGATCTATACACTATATATATATATAATACACAATATATATAATACACACTATAGATCTATACACTATATATATATATATAATACACACTATAGATCTATACACTATATATATATATAATAACACACACTATAGATCTATACACTATATATATATATATATATAATACACACTATAGATCTATACACTATATATATATATAATACTAACACTATAGATCTATACACTATATATATATATATATAATACACACTATAGATCTATACACTATATATATATATATATAATACACACTATAGATCTATACACTATATATATATATATATAATACACACTATAGATCTATACACTATATATATATATATATACACACTATAGATCTATACACTATATATAATAATACACACTATAGATCTATACACTATATATATATAATATACACTATAGATCTATACACTATATATATATATATAATACACACTATAGATCTATACACTATATATATTATAATACACTATATATTACACACTATAGATCTATACACTATATATATAATACACACTTAGATCTATACACTATATTATATATATAATACAACTATAGATCTATACACTATATATATATACACACTATAGATCTATACACTATATATATATATATATATATATAATACACACTATAGATCTATACACTATATATATATACACACTATAGATCTATACACTATATATATATATATATAATACACACTATCATTATACCTAAAATATATATACAATATAGATCTATACACTATATATATATATATATATATATAATACACACTATAGATCTATACACTATATATATATATATATATAATACACACTATAGATCTATACACTATATATATATATATATATATATATATAATACACACTATAGATCTATACACTATATATATAATACACACTATAGATCTAATACACTATATATATAATACACACTATAGATCTATACACTATATATATATATATAATACACACTACAGATCTATACACTATATATATATATAATACACACTATAGATCTATACACTATATATATATAATACACACTATAGATCTATACACTATATATATATATATAATACACAATATACCGTAGATCTATACACTATATATATATATAATACACACTATAGATCTATACACTATATATATATAATACACACTATAGATCTATACACTATATATATTATATATATATAATACATACTATAGATCTATACACTATATATATATATAATATAATACACACTATAGATCTATACACTATATATATATATATATATATATATATATAATACACACTATAGATCTATACACTATATATATAATACACACTATAGATCTATACACTATATATATATAATACACACTATAGATCTATACACTATATATATATATATAATACACAATATACCGTAGATCTATACACTATATATATATATAATACACACTATAGATCTATACACTATATATATATAATACACACTATAGATCTATACACTATATATATATATATATATATAATACACACTATAGATCTATACACTATATATATATAATACACACTATAGATCTATACACTATATATATATATATATATATATATTACACACTATTATAATACACACTATATATCTATACACTATATATATATATATAATACACACTATAGATCTATACACTATATATATAATACACACTATAGATCTATACACTATATATATATATAATACACACTATAGATCTATACACTATATATATAATACACACTATAGATCTATACACTATATATATATATATAATACACACTATAGATCTATACACTATATATATATAATACACACTATAGATCTATACACTATATATATATATAATACACACTATAGATCTATACACTATATATATATATAATACACACTATAGATCTATACACTATATATATAATACACACTATAGATCTATACACTATATATATATAATACACACTATAGATCTATACACTATATATATATATAGTATATAATACACACTATAGATCTATTACACTATATATATATATATATATATATATATATATAATACACACTATAGATCTATACACTATATATATATATAATACACACTATAGATCTATACACTATATATATATATATATATATATATATAGAATACACACTATAGATCTATAGACTATAGATATATATATATATATATATATATAATACACACTATAGATCTATACACTATATATATAATACACACTATAGATCTATACACTATATATATATAATACACACTATAGATCTATACACTATATATATATATATATATATATATATAGAATACACACTATAGATCTATAGACTATAGATATATAGATATATATATATATATATAATACACACTATAGATCTATACACTATATATATAATACACACTATAGATCTATACACTATATATATATAATACACACTATAGATCTCTACACTATATATATATATAATACACACTATAGATCTATACACTATATATATATATATATATATATATATATATATAGAATACACACTATAGATCTATAGGACTATATATATATATATATATATATATATATATATATAATACACACTATAGATCTATACACTATATATATATATATATATATATATATATATATAGAATACACACTATAGATCTATAGACTATAGATATATATATATATATATATATATATATATATATAATACACACTATAGATCTATACACTATATATATAATACACACTATAGATCTATACACTATATATATATAATACACACTATAGATCTCTACACTATATATATATATAATACACACTATAGATCTATACACTATATATATATATATAATACACACTATAGATCTATACACTATATATATATAATACACACTATAGATCTATACACTATATATATATATACACACTATAGATCTATACACTATATATATATAATACACACTATAGATCTATACACTATATATATATAATACACACTATAGATCTATACACTATATATATATATAATACACACTATAGATCTATACACTATATATATAATACACACTATAGATCTATACACTATATATAATATAATACACACTATAGATCTATACACTATATATATATAATACACACTATAGATCTATACACTATATATATATGAATACACACTATAGATCTATACACTATATATATATATAATACACACTATAGATCTATACACTATATATAATATAATACACACTATAGATCTATACACTATATATATATATATATATATATATATATATAATACACACTATAGATCTATACACTATATATATATATATAATACACACTATAGATCTATACACTATATATATAATACACACTATAGATCTATACACTATATATATATATAATACACACTATAGATCTATACACTATATATATAATACACACTATAGATCTATACACTATATATATATATATAATACACACTATAGATCTATACACTATATATATATATATAATACACACTATAGATCTATACACTATATATATATAATACACACTATAGATCTATACACTATATATATATATATATATATATATATATATAAAATACACACTATAGATCTATACACTATATATAATACACACTATAGATCTATACACTATATATATATATATATATATATATATAATACACACTATAGATCTATACACTATATATATATATATATATATATATATAATACACACTATAGATCTATACACTATATATATATAATACACACTATAGATCTATACACTATATATATATAATACACACTATAGATCTATACACTATATATATATATAATACACACTATAGATCTATACACTATATATATGTATATATATATAATACACACTATAGATCTATACACTATATATATATAATACACACTATAGATCTATACACTATATATATATAATACACACTATAGATCTATACACTATATATATATAATACACACTATAGATCTATACACTATATATATATATATATATATAATACACACTATAGATCTATACACTATATATATAATACACACTATAGATCTATACACTATATATATATAATACACACTATAGATCTATACACTATATATATATAATACACACTATAGATCTATACACTATATATATATAATACACACTATACATCTATACACTATATATATACATATAATACACACTATAGATCTATACACTATATATATATATAATACACACTATAGATCTATACACTATATATATATAATACACACTATAGATCTATACACTATATATATATATATATAATACACACTATAGATCTATACACTATATATATATATATATAATACACACTATAGATCTATACACTATATATATATAATACACACTATAGATCTATACACTATATATATACATATAATACACACTATAGATCTATACACTATATATATATAATACACACTATAGATCTATACACTATATATATATAATACACACTATAGATCTATACACTATATATATATAATACACACTATAGATCAATACACTATATATATATAATACGCACTATAGATCTATACACTATATATATATATATGTAATACACACTATAGATCTATACACTATATATATAATACACACTATAGATCTATACACTATATATATATATATATAATACACACTATAGATCTATACACTATATATATATATAATACACACTATAGATCTATACACTATATATATATATAATACACACTATAGATCTATACACTATATATATATAATACACACTATAGATCTATACACTATATATATATATATATATATATATTACACACTATAGATCTATACACTATATATATATATAATACACACTATAGATCTATACACTATATATAATATAATAATAATAGAAGTCTTTTCTCACCACTATATTCTCTGGATAAAGAAGATTCCAGGTGTTTTAAGGACCTTTGGTGATGTTTTAGTCATGTGATCAGTCACGTGGGTGGGAGGAGTCAGGCTCCAGGCTGTACAGTTGAAGGAACTAAAGGACCTTTGTTGATGTCAGGATCATGTGATCAGTCACATGGGTGGGAGGAGTCAGGTTACAACTTACCAGAGAAGACACTTTAAACGGGGAAATTCATCAAAACCTGCCTAGAAGCAGAGCGATGCAGCTGCCCATAGTAACCAATCTGATTGCTTCTTTAATTTTTAAAGAGACCTGGGAAAAATAAAAGAAGCAATCTGATTGGTTGCTATGGGCAACTGCACCACTCTTCCTTGACACAGGTTTTGATAAATGTCTACGAATGACCCTCAATTGTTAATTTCTAACGATAATTTGTTTTCCCTTAGTCCTAACTGTGGCACAGATGTGGTATTCCGCCCCCCGTGGACTGGTTAGGAACGGTGGAAATTTATTGACAACCTAATAAATTAAAGCAATAGACCCTCCCACCCCCCCCCCCCCCCCTATAAGTAGGGGAAAGGAACCCCACCCCCTTGTGTGATTACAAGTAGAAGAAAGAAGGAATAGTCAGTAAGGGAGGGATTGTTGTGCCACTGTTAGGACTAAGGGAAAACAAATTTTTGTTAGAAATTAAACGATTCCCTTACATCCTAACCAGTGGCACAGATGGGGATTTACCAAGTAGATACCCCCATGGGAGGGCTCTCATGTCTGGCGGAGGATAATACCGACCGCCCAAATGAGGAATAGCTATTCTGGAATCAACTCTATAGTGAGAGATGAAAGTGGAGAGAGAACTCCAAGAAGCAGATTTACAGATGAGTTCCAAAGGAATCGAGCTTCTTTCTGCAAAAGAGGTAGCTACTGCTCTAGTAGAGGGGGCTTTAACAAATTCAGGGGGCTCCAGACCCTCGGAAACATGAGACTCCCAAATGGCTTCCTTAATCCAGCGACTAATAGTTGGTTTAGAAGCCCTGTGTCCCTTACGGGCACTAGAAAAAAGGATTAGAAGGTTTTCATCCTTACGGAATTCCTTGGATTGATCCAGGTAGATCCTGAGACATCTCGACAGGTCGAGGGTGCGAAGGCCTCTCGTATCTTCTGAGGAGTGGAGCGGAGCTAACACAGGAAGAGAAATAACCTGGTTGATATTAGTAAATGTTGGCACTTTGGGAATAAAAAGTGGGCAAAAACTTAAGAAGAACCCTATCCGGGAGGAACTGAATATAAGGCTCAAAGGCAGAAAAAGCCTGGAGTTCACCGACTCGTTTTGCAGAAGTGATGGCCAACAAAAATGTAACCTTGGGTGTAAGGAATCTTAAATCCACCTCCTCTAAAGGATCAAAGGGAGGAGACGATAACCCCCTGAGCACGACCGATAAATCCCAAGCAGGGATGGGTCGAATTATAGTAGGTTTAATTCTAGAGGCTCCTTTCAGGAACCTTCCAATTAGGGGGTCTTGAGAAAGAGACTTCGTGAGGAAAGCCGAGATAGCTGATACTTGCACTCGTAGGGTTGGAGAAGATAGACCTTTGTCTTATCCATCTTGCAGGAATTGCAGAACAGCAGGAATGGTAGGATCCTTTGGAGACAGTTGGCGTAGCAGACACCAGGATGAGAATGTGCTCCATATTCTTCCATAAGATCTACTTGTAGCCTCAGATCTGGAGTGCGACAATGTTCTCAAGACCGACCCTGAGAGCCCTTCTACTCTTGGAAGGGACCGATCAACCTCCAGGCTGTCAGGTTGAACATCTGTATGTTGGAGCAGCTGTGAGTGTCCCCTGACACTATTGCTTGCTCTGGGGGAAGCCTCCAAAATTGACCCTGACTCATCTGAATGAGTTGGGTGAACCAAGCTCTTTTGGGCCAATATGGAATGATGGCTATCACAGAGGCTTGGTCCTGCCTGATTTTCATCAATACCTTCGGAATCAAGGAAATAGGAGGGAAGATGTAGGCCAGCCTGAACCTCCAAGGGATTGACAGAGCATCTACCGCCAAGGGATTGTCCTCTCTGTAGAGGGAACAGAATCTGTCCACCTTGGCGTTGAACCTCGTTGCCATGAGATCGATCTCTGGCATGCCCCACCTGAGCGGGATCTGATAAAAGATGTCTGGATGGAGAGACCACTCTCCGGTTGGAAGGCCTCTGCTCAGGCGATCTGCTATTACATTGTGAGTACCCCGGATATGAATGGCCGATAAGTGGGTGAGGTTCAATTCTGCCCAATCCAGGATCACACCTCTCTCTCTCAGGAGACTTTGTGACTTCGTGCCTCCCTGTTTGTTGATATAAAGGACAGCTGTCATGCTATCTGACTGGACTCTCACAGCCTTGCCCTGAATGTGAGGAGTAAAGTGAAAGAGGGCTAGTCTGATGGCCCAGATCTCTAGGAGATTCGAAGATAATAACCTCTCCTGAGGAGACCAAGTCCCTTGGACCGTCATGTCCAGAACATGCGCTCCCCAACCTACAAGGGACGCATCTGTGGTAAGTATGATCCAAACAGGTTGGATCAGAGATTTTCCGTCCTGGAGGTGAGCCCACCAACATAGAGAGGACCGAACTTGAGGAGACAGGGAGTGCACGGAATTTAGTCCCCTTGGACTGTGATCCCACTTGGCTAGTACTTCCGACTGAAGCGGACGTAGGTGCCACAAAGCCCAGGCTACCGCTTCTGCGGTTGCAGACATTAGTCACAACATTTTCATTAGGTAGCGGAGAGTTACTCGCCTGGGAACTAAGAGAGATTGGGCTGTGTCCTGTACCTGTAGCTTCCTTTCGGGAGTTAGATGAATAGTCATCGCTACGGAATTTATTACAAAACGCAGGAATCTCACAGATGTGGCTGGTTGGAGGTTGGATTTGTACCAATTGATTATCCAACCTAGTTGATGGAGAAAGTACACAGCGGTCTGAATATGTTGGGATGGATTGCTTGGGAGGAGGCTTTGAGAAGCCAGTCGTCTAGGTAAGGGACTATACACAGTCCCTGGAGTCTTAGAGCGGCTACCACAGAAACTACTACCTTGGTAAAGGTATGAGGTGCCGAAGAGATCCCAAATGGGAGGGCGACAAACTGATAGTGTCTTAGAACTCCCTGAATTTTCACAGCGATCCTTAAGAATCTTCTGGGCCCAGGATGGATGGGGATATGCAGATAAGCATCCTTGAGGTCCAAGGTTGCAGGGAAGTCCCCTGGCATAAGAAGATTGATAACTGACTGGTTTCCATTTGGAAACGCTTCCATCTGATAGACTGGTTGAAGAACCTTAAGTCTATGATCATCCTCAAATCTCCTGTGGCTTTGGGAACCAGAAATACTGGAGAATAGATGCCCGCCCCTTGCTCTTGAGAGGGAACTTCCTCCAAGGCACCCTTCTGGAGATATTCCAGAATATAGACTTCCAAAATCTTTTGTTTGCTGGAAGAAGTCTGGTTCTTACAAACTTGTCTGGAGGAGTATCCTCCAGATCCACTTTGTACCCTTCCAAAATAATTCGGAGGACCCAGTGATCATGGATATGTGTCCTCCAAGCATCTAAGAAATGGTGGAGATGTCCACCTACAGGAAGAGAAGGGAAGTGGGGATAGAATGGGAGCACTGGTTGGAATCCAAGAGCCTCGAGGAGGCCCGTAGTCAGGGCGGCGAGGATTTCCACCCTTGGAACCCCTGGGGCGTCTACCGCCCCTTGGCTTTTGGGACCCACAATCTTTTTGGGGTTTGGCTTGGGAGCCAAATCTGGCTCCATACCTTTTACCTCGACCATGAAAGGACTGCTGAGAAAGGGATTTCCCCTTCCGATCAGACAGTCCCTCCATAATGCGGTCGAGCTCAGTCCCAAAAAGAATGCCAGGCTCGTATGTCATGGCACACAAGGTGGCTTCAACCATGGCTTCAACCATAAAGGGCGATGCCCCGCAGAGGAAAGGGCCATGGTTTTAGCGGCCAACTTAAGTTGTTGAGGGGCGGCATCAGCGAGGAAATCGATGGCTAAACTAGCCGTCTTAAAAAAGAGGCCAAAATGTCATCCCTAGAGACCCCCTGGTCTAGGTCAGACTGAATCTGAGAAAACCTGTTTCTCAGAAATTTAGCCACCTCAGAAGAGGCTATCGCCGCCGAGGCGGAGGAGCAAGAGCACCATAAAGCGTAATCAGCCTTACAGTCCATGGCATCCTGGAGGCTGGAGCTATCGTCAGAGGGTACCAAGGTCCGTTTGGATAGCTTGGAGATGGCCAAATCCACCTTGGGCACAGGTCCCAAGGAGGATACCTGGTCTTCCTGCATAGGGAACATGCTCTTAAAGCGCTTGGTAAGCATGGGACCCTTCTCCGGCTTTTTCCATTCTGTCTTCATTAAAGACAGCAGGGACTCATCTGCTTTAAAGGCCCTAGGCCCCTTAGAGGGGGAAGTAGAGGCTTTACCCCCTTCGGCATCACGGTCCTCCGACCTGATAGACCTCAGCAGCCGCTGTGTTTTCTCCGGAAAGAAGAAGTACTGGAACTTGTCTTCCTCATCTGAAGAGGACTGGGAGTCATCACGGGCTGCTTCCCCAGACACTTCCATCGATCTTGGAGGCGAAGATGGTCTTGAACGCTTCGTGGACATCATATGTTTTAATTCGTCGATGGAAGCTCCCATGGTGTTCAAGTTAGAAGACACGAAATCTTTGACCCAGACCACCATGTCCTGGATAGTGGGTTCTTGCTGGGTCTGGTATCTGTTACGGTACGAGGGACAGCGAGAAAACTGATAGTTGTCCTCTAGCAAGGCCTGACAGTCGTAGCACTGTAAATGCTTCCTCTTGAAGGACGTTTTCTTTGAAGAAACCTCCCGGGAACCGTCAGCCGACGACATGCTCTGTAAGATAAGAGCAGTTAAAAATGGGAATGGAAAGAAAGGAGAAAACAGCGCTAATCCAGAGATCAAAGCTTTACCAGAAGGAAAGCAAGAAAAGCAGTGAAAGAAATCGCAGGTAGAAAGCTAAGAAGCCGCAAGGCTAGATAACAAATCTCAGGATAAAGTAGGCTGTTGAAACAAGCAAGCACTACCGCGCTAGGAGGCCGCCTGGACCTTCTAAGAAGCACTAATTGGGCCATAAGCCCCTCCCAATGTGGGAGGATTCAACATAAATTTCTATATAGCAAGATAAAATAATCATAATAATAATAATAGAGGCTTACTAGCCTCAGTAGATATGAAGGGGTTAAAACCCCCTATCACAGAATTTAAATACTAAGAAATAACCTTATTATAGGAAAAAACACTAAGGGCCGGAGGTGACGTCAGACGCCATCTCAGACCCGCCCCCTCCAAGCAGAGATCGCATCGGAAGAAGGGATTCAATCCCTAGAAACGGAGGTGGCGACAGATGCCACCTCTGACCCGCCCCCTCCAATGAAAGAGCGCGCAGAGCGCACACAGAAGGAGGCGGAGATTCGAATCCTGGAGACGGAGGTGACGTCAGACGCCACCCCCGACCCACCTCCTCCCCGAAGCGACACGCAAGAACGCGCCCAGCGGAGGAGAGATGGCGTTACCCGCGCCAAGCTGGAGGCGATGGGAACGCCGAGCCAGAAGAAATGCGGCACCGAGAGAAGGGAGCTGAACCAAGGTAGGCAGAAAGACATCTGCAGAAGGAAAGAGGGGCTAGGAGAAAAGACTAAAAGCCCCAGGCTGTCAAAATACAAAAAGTGGGGGCCTGGAAAAAAAAACTCAGACAGGACCCCACCACCAGTCCAAACTCTGTCCGGGAGGACAGAAAAAAAACACAAGAGGGTGGGGTTCCTTTCCCCTACTTATAGGGGGGTGGGGGTGGGGAGTGGTAGGGCCTATTGCTTTAATTTATTAGGTTGTCAATAAATTTCCACCAGTCCTAACCAGTCCACGGGGGGGCGGAATAGCCCATCTGTGCCACTGTTAGGACGTAAGGGAATCCTCAGATATTTCATCAATTCGCTCTCTATAGATCTATTTATATATGACCCAATAGCGCCCCCGAGTGGTGACAATTATATAATTATAGAGACATCATTTATTATACATTTCATCAATCCTCTCTATAGAACTATTTATATATGGACCAATAGCGCCCCCGAGTGGTGACAATTATATATAGAGACATCATTTATTATACATTTCATCAATCCTCTCTATAGAACTATTTATATATGACCAATAGCGCCCCCGAGTGGTGACAATTATATAATTATAGGAGACATCATTTATTATACATTTCATCAATCCTCTCTATAGAACTATTTATATATGGACCAATAGCGCCCCCGAGTGGTGACAATTATATAATTATAGAGACATCATTTATTATACATTTCATCAATCCTCTCTATAGAACTATTTATATATGATCCAATAGCGCCCCCGAGTGGTGACAATTATATAATTATACAGACATCATTTATTATACATTTCATCAATCCTCTCTATAGAACTATTTATATATGGACCAATAGCGCCCCCGAGTGGTGACAATTATATAATTATAGAGACATTTCATTTATTATACATTTCATCAATCCTCTCTATAGATCTATTTATATATGATCCAATAGCGCCCCCGAGTGGTGACCATTATATAATTATAGGAGACATTTCATTTTTTATAGATGACACTATGACATAACTTCCCTTATTATATATATATATATATATATATATATATATATAAATATATATATATATATATACCAACAAGGCGCAGTACTCCAATAAAGTCCAAGGTGATTTATTATCTCATGTGAACATCAATACAACGTTTCAGCTTCTCCTGAAGCCGTTTTCAAGCATAGTGGTATATACACACACACAATAGGAGGGTTATATACCCAAGTGTTACAATAAAGTGCAATCAAGTAATTAACAGATCAATCTCACTTCAAAATACAAAATCCATCATAATGTTATATAAAGTGCCTGTGCAGAAATCCAATGTGCATATGTGTAAAGTTCTATTCATCTTTAAAATACATTAAAAAACGCTTGAAACTAATACAAAAGTTAATTATTAGTAATCACCATTATCAGGTACATGTGTAGATGTTACGTCTTCTATTTTTAATGTCCTGAACAATACATACATTTCAGATATGTCCTATCCCTTCCATGGCGACCGTAACGTGGGTAAAATTTTAGTGCGCCTGCGCCGAAGCGCTACGTCACCTACTACGTGAATACAACAGAGAGCCACGTCACCGCACACTTGGTGCGATCACCTGACTCTCCGCTCATATGCGGTCATGTGACCGAACAGCTCACGTGATCCCGCTGCCCCGACAACGCCGGCCGCTGTATAAGCTCCGTGTGCAGGGGCAGCTGGCCACCAACCCGTCCGGCCACATCACCTCATAGCATAAACTATAAATTACTGGGTGAGACCATCCGTAAGATAAGTTTCGGTGCCTGATCCCACACTTGGGGGGTGGTCCCCACTGTACACAGATGTTGCATGGATGTAGCAGGACCAACTCATAAAAAAAGGGGAAAAAAGAAAGAAAAAAAACAAAAGAAGAACAAGACAAATAAAATAAACTTCTCATATTAAATATAGTCCCCCGAAGAGGATTGGAATCTTGTTTTTACTAAGTATTTTTATTCAGGACAACCTTGCACCACTAGGGACTCAACCCGCCTCAATGAAGAGGTCAAGGGAGTACCCCGTCATAGGGGGGTTTTGTTACGCCTGTGGGTTGATAGCCCCCATGCACAACAACCCACCCACCTAGCTGCTTTCCAAGGGCGCTTACTCCACAGCAGCGCTAGCCCATTCCTAGTCTAGGACATACAATGACATACAATGATGCCTATCCCTAACAGCATTCCAAAATCCAAAAGGGAAAAAAGTTATGAAAATAAAAATAAAAAAGAGACTAAAAAATGCGCAAACCATAATAGTAAAAAATAAAATGAATTAATAAATACTTAAAGTGATATTGAACCTACTCAGACCATGCATCAAAACTACGTGTCCATTGTTGGGGGCCCCTAGAGGAATCAGCGCGGACAAGTGCCCCCAGATGGATCTCCACAAATCGATCACTCCCGTGAATAGCTAGAAATTTTTTTTTATTGTGCTCAAATAAAACTTAAACAATGTTTATGTGTTTAGAATTATTATTCGGTCTCCATTTTTCCTATCGGAAAGGCGGCGTCTCCTCATGTTCACAATAATTCAGAATATTAAGATCTACAAAAAAATAGAGAAAGAAAAAAATGAATTAATGTGTATATACACCACACCATATGCATCCGAATAGTGGAAAAAATAAAAGGATGACCTGATATGGTGATCATCCATCTCCTGCTACACAACCTATAGGATATATTTCTCCCGATATTTCATACTCTATTAACCTCTTAAGGACCCAGGACGTATGGGTACGTCCTGGGTCCCGGTCCTGCGATATAACGCGGGGTCACATGGTGACCCCGCATCATATCGCGGCGGGCCCGGCGTCATAGGGAAGCCAGGACCCGCCTCTAATAGCGCACGGCACTGATCGCTGTGCTGCGCGCTATTAACCCTTTAGCCGCGTGCTCAAAGCTGAGCCGCGCGGCTAAAAACGAAAGTGAAAGTTGCCGGTTAGCTCAGGGAGCTGTTCGGGATCGCCGCGGTATAATCATCCCGAACAGCTGTAGCACAGGAGGAGGTCTCTTACCTTCTCCTCGCTGTCCGATCGCCGAATGACTGCTCAGTGCCTGAGATCCAGTCTTGAGCAATCAATCGCCGAAAACACTGATTGATCCATTCCTATGGAGATGCATCAATCAGTGTAAAAGATCAGTTAATGCAATGTTATAGCCCCCCCCTATAGGAGCTATAATATGGCATAAGAAAAGTGTAAAAAAATCATTAACCCTTTCAATTATCCCTTCCCCTAATAAAAGTTTGAATCACCCGGCATTTCCAAGAATAAAAAAAACATTATGTAAATAATAATAAAAATAAACATATGTGGGATCTCCGCGTGCGGAAATGTCCGAATTATAAAAATATACCGCTTTTTAAACCGCTCGTTCAATGGCGTATGCGCACAAAAATTCCAACGTCCAAAATAGCGCATTTTTTATCACTTTTTATACCACAAAAAAAGTGATCAAAAAGTCTGATCAGAACAAAAATGGTACCGCTAAAAACTTCAGATGACGGCGCAAAAAATGAGCCCTCATAGCGCCCTGAACACAGAAAAATAAAAAAGTTATAGGGGGTAAAAAGATTACCATTTTAAAACGTATACATTTTCCTGCATGTATTCATGATTTTTTTCTGAAGTGATACAAAATCAAACCTATACAAGTAGGGGATCATTTTAACCGTATGGACCTACAGAATAAAGATAAGGTATTATTTTTGCCGAAAAATGTATTGCGTAAAAACGGAAGCCCCCAAAACTTATAAAATAGTGTTTTTTAATCAATTTTGTCACACATTGATTTTTTTTCCCGTTTCACCGTAGATTTTTGGGTAAAATGACTGATGTCATTACAAATTAGAATTAGTGACGCAAAAAATAAGCATCATATAGAATTTAGGTGAAAATTTTTAAGAGTTATGATTTTTTAAAGTTAAGGAGGAAAAATTGAAAATGAAAAAACGGAAAAAGCCCGGGTCCTTAAGGGGTTAAAATCAACATTTAAGCCATGGGGTCTCAAGGAGTTTAATTTATGGATCCACCATAATTCACGCTTTTTGAGCATCGCCAGTCTGTCACCCCCTCTCGCCGGGTTAAGGACATGGTCGATGGCCATAAAGCGCAGTTGTCCCTCTGTGTGTTCAAAATCTGAGAAATGTTTAGATGCAGGTAAATCTAATTTGCGTTTTCTAATACTAAATCTATGGTTATTTATACGGGTTTTCAAACTCCATGTTGTTTGTCCTATGTAAATTAGGTTACAGGGACACGTTAGTATATATACTACCCAAGTGGAATCACAAGTGAGATAAAACTTTATAGGGTATTCGATCTTTGTTAATGGATGAATACATTTTGATCCTTTTGTCATCAGTTTACAATCTATACACGATAAGCAGGGAAAAGATCCCGTGCTCCGTGTAGTAAGATAAGTCTGTCTCATATCTCTTGAAGGTTTGACTTCAGACTTCACCAACCTATCTCTCAAGTTCCTAGATCTTTTATAGGACATGAGAGGATAGGTTGAGAATTCCTCAATTTGGCTAAAGCTCTGTTGAAGAATAGGCCAATGTTTATTAATAATTTTAGTGATGTCCCTACTGTGGAGGTTGTAGACCAAAGTGAATGGTATCCTCTTTCTTGAAAATTTGAAGCAATGACATCTAGTGTGGATTCAAGTTTGTCATCTTCGTCCACTATGCGTTTTACCCTAAGCATCTGGGAAAAAGGCAGCGATTCTACCATTTTCCTTGGGTGACAGCTTTTAAAATTTAACAAGGTATTTTTATCTGTCTCTTTCGTGTATAGGGATGTGTGCAACTGTCCCTCCTGTTTACTCATTAGGACGTCAAGGAAACTGACTTCCTGTTGAGAGTAAACCATGGTAAATGATATATTAGGATCCATACCATTTAGGAATGTATGAAAGGACCTCAATTCTTCCTTTGACCAATTCCTGAGGAGGAAGACGTCATCTATAAAGCACCACCACGCCAGACAATGTCCGGCGTGGAGGGATGGATAGATGACATCTTCCTCCATCGATGCGACATACAGATTTGCATACATAGGTGCGACATTCGTCCCCATAGCGGTCCCAACTAACTGTAAATAATAGTGCTCCTCAAACGAAATAATTGTTAGTTAAAATTAAATTTCATAACTGTAACAAAAATTGTTGGGCCACTATGGGGAAATCGGATGTCGCAAGTACCTTCTCCACTGCAGAAATACCTTTAGAGTGACTAATAGAAGTATATAAACTCGCAATATCAAATGATATTAAAAAGGTGTCATCACGAATCTGTATACTTTGTAACTTTGTTAGAAAATCCGTGGTATCTTGGATATATGATTTGGTGGCAAAAACAAATGGTCTTAAAATTTTATCAAGAAAAATAGAGGCATAACTTAGCAAAGAGTTACAGCCTGAAACAATGGAGTGACCGGGGGGGGGGGGGGGGGGGGGGGGTTAACTAAGGATTTGTGTATTTTGGGGAGAACATAAATAACAGGTGTGATGGGATATTTGACAATGAGAGATTCTCTTAACTGATCGTCAATGATATTATCCATATATGCTTGTTCTACCACTGTAGTTAGTTTTCTTAATATCTCTCTCTTCGGATCACCATCCAACCTTTTATATGTCCTCATCAGAAAGCTGTCTGTGTATTTCCCTGATGTAATCGCACGTGTCCATAACCATGACCCCACCACCCTTGTCAGCGGATTTAATGGTGAGGTTGCGGTTATGGACCAGCGCGTTCAGGGCTAGATTCTCCTCTACGGAAAAATTGTGTTTATTGAAACCTCTTTGTGTCGTACTTTCCTTAAATTTTTCAATATCTTGTGTGACTAATGCAATAAATGTCTCTAGTGGATAGGATACCAGACTAGGATTGAATGAAGTTTTGTTATACAAATCAAATTGTTTCAATGTTTACTGACTAGTCTGTACGTCTATATCTCTTCCTCCCTCCTGTCTCTTCTGCTCACTAAACCATATTTTTTGCTTATCACATTCCAAATCAAACCAATTCATATCAGTAACTGGACAAAACGTTAAACCTTTAGATAAAACGGCATTTTCTGTATCTGTCAGTCTATATGAAGAGATATTTACCACTGTATTGGTAGACTCTAGCTTTTCTTCTTGTTGTCCTGCAGTTGAGGATTCTGTTGTCTCTCCTGTCTTTGCGTGTTTTTCCTGGTTCGGTGTCTTTTTCGATCCCCTCTCCTTGTGGGTCTTTTGTAGGCGTATTGAAAGTCTGTCCCATTCCTTTGGAGGCAAAACAATATCAGTTGCATGTTTAACAGGTGGATTGTTTTTCTTATTCACTTTACCCCGCCATGGGGAATCCCCCTGATAGTCCATATTATTAAAACATTGTGAATTCGGGTAGAAAAACAGACATGGTGCACATCTACAATCTTGTATAATGATCTGATTGCTTCTCAGCATAATATCAAAAACTAACAGGTTGTTAGTATACATTTTTTATCAAAAAGTACAAGCCCACTCGCCACGTCAAGGCCACCTATCCAGAGTGGGTCCCTAACGTCCCTAGCATAAAATGGCGCAGCACCGGGCGGCGACCACCACCGCCGCGACGCCAATGTCCACAGGGGGGAATGACCACTGGCAGAGCAGCCCCAATGCCACTCAAACCAGTCTATGGGCCGCACCCCCCCGCAGACACGGCGCCACGGCAGCAACGGACACCGCACAGCACCACACCAGTGTGAACAGGGATGTAATAGCCACTTACCATACTCTCCCAGTCAGACTGGGAGGCAGCTAGGAAAGAAATGGCCCATGTGCAGCTAACTACTACTTATATAGGGTTGGGCTGAGGGGGTGGGGAAGAGTGCAGCACATGTTAAAACAAAGAAAAAGGAGGGGATAGAAATCACAGTGTGAATTCGGGTAGAATTTATTAAAACATTGTTGATTCCATGTGTAGACTTTGCCTTTCATGTAGTCAGTTTGATCCCTGAACCACTTCTGTTTTTTTCACATCCATCACATCGGCTCTAAATTTCTCCAAGAAACTCCTATTCTTTTCCATATATGCAGCCAAATCCACATCAGATAGCAAACTAGCAAGACTGGATTCCAATTCTGATACTTTCACTTGCACACTAGCCATTTCCCTTTGTAAAAAGTCCAGATTTAACAGAATGATATCTAGGGCACATCTGTCTGAGATTTCTTCAAATTTCTTTTTAAACTCCACATTATCTGTGTAAACCGAGGGGCGTAGACGAGATCTCATGGCCCTCGGAATACGTTTGTTTTTATAATACTCTCCCAAGGTAGTCACATGTAATTCCATGTTGATTAAGCGTTTGGACTCATACTCAAAACTCCTCTTGATATTAATAATGGTTGGTGTAGCTAGAAAAGTAGCATCCCGCCCATGGTAGCATCATGGCTTTGTGGCGGAGGCTTACTTTAGTTCGTCTATGGTATCGTTGTGTGCCTCGGCAGTTCTTTTTGTTGGGGTCTGATCCCTGTTCTGCTACTTGTTGCTGGGCCTCAGCCCTGGTACTGTTCTTATTACCCGCGACAGGCGTTGGGCCTGGCTGCCGTGATGTTTCTTACTTACTTTGCTTTTGTATTACTGTAACTGCAAAACTTCTTAATAAAAACTACAGTTCAAAAAAAAAAAAGAAAAGTAGCATCCCCCTTCAGGCCACCCAAAATCCTATCCACTTCATCATCTGCATAAGATGAAACATGAGATCCATTGTTTCTATTCATATTGTCCATAATGGCCGTGTGCCAGCAATCAAATCAAAGTATATTTGTGCTCAGGGCTCACATTCGTGCTCGTGGTTGCCACATTTGAATACAGATTATACACGGCCATACATTGACTTACCAGGTGGTTGAAGTTCTTTCATACTTGAGACTGCACTTTACATGCAACCCTGTACACCTATAATAAATGAGAAAGACTAACGAAGCGGTTGAGTTGTGCCCAAAACCGCATATGAGGGCACGCCTATAGAGGGCAAAAATAAAGAAGTAGAATTAATAACATTGTTCCTAACCATGATGACCAAGGCCACACACTAGTCATATCTATCTCCCCTAACTGTACTCACTGAACTAGAGAAACAAAGAGTTATGCCTGCTGGCTAGCAACACAAGCGGCAGTGCTTGATGTAGCGAAGCCATGGTATTCATGCCTACTACAAACGGCCCGACACTGGAAACGGGACCTGACTACGTACTAGCTGATTCGTGCATGTTGACATACTTATTGTGCCATTGCAGAAAGGGGAAACCAATGAAGCTTGTCAGGCATGACGTGCCCTCCACTCCCTGCTAAATAAGTGGCAAAAATTCACAGTTAGTTGGTGACGCACAACCTGACTATGACAGACCCTCGGTAGATTTTGCCAGGCATTTAAACGCCCTGGTGCCTGTAGATGTGACAGGTCTTTGCGTAGACTTTTGCCTGACGAGACAAACCTAATTCGAACCTCGTACCTGTAGGTGTGACAGGTCTTGAGTAACCCTTGTGTCTGTGTATGTGACGGATGTTTGCGTGACGCTGACAAGCGTGGACGAGACCAGTCGATTACAGACAATGACCACTTGTGCGCCATGAAATTTATGAACTTTATGACTTGTGTAAGGGAAACATTGACTATGCTGTAAATTCCCTGCAGGTGTGGCAGGAGATGACGATGTGGAACCCCTAAGTATCACGGTGTCATTGCTCTGAAGACGTGTCAGTAACAACAACCAAGTAGAGCATCCCCCTGCAGACGTGGCAGGCATGACGGGTCTACAATTACCTATGTGTCATGATGTAGTTGCTCTGAAGACGTGTCAGAAACTACTATGCAGTGCATCCCCCTGCGGACGTGGCAGGCATGACAGGTATACAACTACCTATGTGTCATGATGTAGTTGCTCTGAAGACGTGTCAGTAACAACTATGCAGTGCATCCCCCTGCAGGCGTGGCAGGCATGACGGGTATACAACTACCTATGTGTCGTGATGTAGTTGCTCTGAAGGCGTGTCAGCAACAACTAAGCAGTGCATCCCCCTGCAGGCGTGGCAGGCATGACGGGTATACAACTACCTATGTGTCATGATGTAGTTGCTCTGAAGACATGTCAGCAACAACTATGCAGTGCACCCCCTGCAGACGTGGCTTGCATAACGGGTATACCACTACCTATGTGTCACTGTCAGGATCCAGACTGGTATGCAGCGAGGACACTGGAGGTGGATCCTCTGTGTCAGTGGGGTGATGGCGTGGGCTGTACCAGGGGAACGGAATCTAAGGGGTTACTGGTTTTCACCAGAGCCCGCCGCAAAGCGGGATGGACTTGCAGCGGCAGGTAACCCCCAGGTCGTTCCACCCGATAGCGACTCAACCCCAACTGACAGCTGAGACAGGCGCGGTACACAGGGACAAGGCAAGAGCAAGGTCGGACATAGCAGAAGGTCAGGGCAGGCAGCAAGGGTCGTAGTCAGGGGCAACAGCAGAAGGTCTGGGTACACAGGCTTGGGAACACACTAAACGCTTTCTCAGGGCACAAGGCAACAAGATCCAGCAGGGACAGGAAGGGGAAGTGGGTTTTTATAACGGTGGAGTGATAGACACTGATTGGGCCAGGCACCAATTAGTGGTGCACTGGCCCTTTAAATCTCAGAGAGCCGGCGCGCGTGCGCCGGGACGAGACAGCCGGGGAACGGGACAGGGGAGTGGATTGGGATGCGACCAGCGAGATTGCATCCCCGCCGGCAGAGACAGTGCAGCGCTCCCGGTCAGCGGGTCTGACCGGGGCGCTGCAGAGAGGAGAACGCCGCGAGCGCTCCAGGGAGGAGCAGGGACCCGGAGCGCTCGGCGTAACAGTACCCCCCCCTTTGGTCTCCCCCTCTTTTTGGAGCCCAGGAACTCGGTCCTCGGGCTCCCAAGGCCTCTCTTCGGGGCCACAATTCTCCCAGTCAACGAGAATTTTTTTTTTTACCTCTGACAACATTGGAAGCGAGGATTTCTTTTACCGTGAAGACATAAGAGGAGCCAGAGACAGGAGCAGGAATGGTGACCTTGGGGGAAAAGCGTTTAAGAACGAGAGGTTTGAGAAGGGAAACATGAAAGGAGTTAGGAATACGAAGAGAAGGAGGAAGATGAAGCTTGTAGGAGACAGAGTTGATTTGACTTTTGACTTTAAATGGTCCAAGGTAACGTGGACCCAGCTCGTAGCTAGGAACACCAAACCGGATATATTTGGCAGAGAGCCACACTTTGTCACCAGGAGCGAAGACAGGAGGAGTTGTTCTCTTTTTAACTGCATGTCTCTTCATACGAGACGAGGCCAGTAGGAGCGACTTTTGAGTCTCCTTCCAGATAACAGAGAAGTCCTGAGTTACTTCATCTACGGCAGGAACTCCAGAAGAAGTGGGAATAGGGAGGGGGGGCAGAGGGTGACGGCCGTACACCACAAAGAATGGGGATTTGACGGAGGATTCAGAATTTTTGAAATTGTACGAGAATTCAGCCCAGGGCAGAAGGTCGACCCAATCATCTTGGCGGGAGGAGACAAAATGTCGCAAGTAGTCACCAAGAATCTGGTTTACTCTCTCTACTTGTCCATTGGATTGGGGGTGATAGGAGGACGAGAAATTTAATTTGATCTTTAATTGGTTACAGAGAGCCCTCCAAAATTTCGACACAAATTGAACGCCTCTATCCGAGACGATATGTGTGGGAAGCCCGTGAAGACGAAAGGCTTCTGGCGAGGGGTTTTATCCCGGGCACAAATAGTACAGGCCCGAACGAAATCAGTAACGTCACCCTCTAGTGTAGGCCACCAATACAGATGGGAAATGAGCTGAATTGATTTTTTAATGCCAGCATGACCAGCCAGGTGAGAGGAATGCCAGGTGAGACCATCTAGCCTGGCAAGGATTCAGACGCTGAGCCGACTGGAGGTCAGAGAGATTCTTGCGGTCGGTGTAAATGACAATGGGGTGTTTGGAACCCTCCAATAGATGCCTCCACTCCTCGAGTGCTAACTTGATGGCCAGAAGTTCACGATCTCCAATAGAGTAATTCTTTTCTGCCGGAGAGAACGTTTTTGAGAAAAAACCACAAGTAATGTTACGTCCGGTAGCATTTTTTTGAAGAAGTATGGCACCGGCTCCGACCGAGGAAGCATCAACTTCCAGGAAGAATGGCTTCAACGGATCAGGTCTGGACAGAACTGGTGCAGAGGTGAAGGCAGTTTTGAGACCATTGAAGGCCACGATTTAAGATTAGCATTCTTCCTGGTCAGAGCCACAATAGGGGCCACTATGGTGGAGAAGTGGGGAATAAACTGTCGGTAATAGTTGGCAAATCCCAGGAAGCGTTGGATAGCGTGGAGTCCAGAAAGGCGTGGCCAATTCAAAACCGCTGACAGTTTATCTGGGTCCATTTGAAGCCCTTGGCCAGAGACTAGGTAACCTAGGAAAGGAAGACTGTTGCATAAAAAGAGACATTTTTCAAATTTAGCATACAGGTGGTTTTCCCAGAGTCTTTGGAGCACTTGATGGACATGACGACGGTGTTCCTCTAAGTTAGAGGAAAAAATCAAGATGTCATCCAAGTAAACCACAACACAGGTATACAATAAGTCCTGAAAGATCTCATTAACGAAGTCCTGGAAGACTGCAGGGGCGTTGCAGAGCCCAAAGGGCATAACTAGATATTCAAAATGTCCATCTCTGGTATTGAAAGCGGTCTTCCACTCATCACCTTTCCGGATGCGAATAAGAGTATACGCGCCTCTTAAGTCCAATTTAGTGAAGATACTTCCTCCGCGAAGACGGTCAAAGAGTTCAGAGATCAAAGGCAGGGGATAGCGTTTTTTGATGGTAATTTTATTTAAACCGCGGTAGTCAATACATGGTCGTAAGGATCCATCCTTTTTAGAAACAAAGAAGAACCCCGCTCCAGCAGGGGATGAGGATTTCCGAATTAAACCCCTCTTTAGGTTCTGCTGGATATATTCCATCATGGCTTGAGTCTCTGGGGCTGACAGAGGGTAAATCCTGCCACGGGGCGGAGTGGTTCCAGGAAGGAGGTCAATGGGAACATCAGAAGGCCTATGAGGTGGTAAGATCTCTGCTTGCTTTTTGCAGAAAACATCTGAAAAGTCCTGGTAAGCCTTGGGAAGGCCCGGTAAAGGTGGAGCCTCAGGGGTTTGACAAGTGGGAGCAGATGTGAGGCAACGCTTGTGACGAGAAGGACCCCAACTTTTGATCTCCCCGGTGGTCCAGTCGAGGGTAGGAGCATGACGTTGGAGCCACGGCAGGCCGAGAAGAACTTCAGAGGTGCAGTTACGCAGAACGAAAAATTCTATTTTTTCATGGTGCAGTCCAATGCTCATGGGCAGGGGTTCAGTGCGGTAGCGCACAGTGCAGTCCAATTTTTCTCCGTTAACAGAAGAGATAAAGAGCGGCTTGACAAGACGGGTTACTGGGATGCTGAACCTATTAACGAAAGAGGCCAAAATAAAGTTTCCTGCAGAACCTGAGTCCAAGAAGGCCACAGCTGAGAAGGAGGAGTTGGCGGAAGGAGAAATCCCCACAGGTACAGTCAGACGTGGAGAAGCAGATTTCATACCAAGAGTCGTTTCACTCTTGTGAAGTAGGTGAGTGCGTTTCTCCTGACGCGGAGGGCGGATAGGACAGTCTTTTAGGAAATGTTCGATACTAGCACAGTACAGGCACAGATTCTCATTACGGCGGCGAGTCCTCTCTTGTAGGGTCAGGCGGGACCGATCCACTTGCATAGCCTCCTCGGAGGAAGGCACAGGAACAGATTGCAAAGGACGTTGGAAGAGAGGAGCCGGGGAGAGAAATCGCCTGGTGCAAACAAGATCCTTTTCTTGTCGAAGTTCCTGGCGCCTTTCAGAGAAACGCATGTCAATGCGGGTGGCCAAATGGATAAGTTCAGACAGATTTGCAGGAATTTCTCATGCGGCCAGGACATCTTTGATGTTACTGGATAAGCCTTTCTTGAAGGTCGCGCAGAGGGCCTCATTGTTCCAGGATAGCTCAGAGGCGAGGGTACGAAACTGGATGGCGTATTCGCCCACAGAAGAACTCCCTTGGACGAGGTTCAACAAAGTAGTCTCGGCTGAGGAGGCCCGGGCTGGCTCCTCAAAAACACTACGTACTTCTGAGAAGAAGGACTGGACAGTGGCAGTGACAGGATCATTGCGGTCCCAGAGCGGTGTGGCCCATGACAAGGCCTTTCCAGACAGGAGACTGACCACGAAAACCACCTTAGACTGTTCAGTAGGGAATTGGTCCGACATCATCTCCAGGTGTAGGGAACACTGGGACAGGAATCCACGGCACTGTTTAGAGTCCCCATCAAACTTGTCTGGTAGAGACAGGCGGAAGCCGGGACATGACATTATGCATAAGAACATTTCAGCGACAAAGACTTATGCATGCCCTTGGACAAGATGGAAGGTAACGAGTGTATGACGAGATACGGACGCTTAAACTGTGACTACGTTCAGTTACTATGGTATTGTACGTGAATCATCTACGGGAACCAATAGCCGGTACATCAACTGTCGTGCAGAGGAAAATAAGCGTAGTGAAACTAATGTGTGTATAGTATGTTACTTATGGTAGTGAGCTTGTGACAACACTATGTGGATGAATATGATAAGCCATCTCGTATATGCATGACTTGTAGCAGTGTACGCGAGTAATGGAATGTAACAACATGACACTGATTACTACTATACAGTACGCTAAGGACAAGTGTTATAATGACTATGATCATGCCTAACATCAACTAAGTTAGTGAAAATACAACCTGCGTGCTGCGAGCCTATACACAGTGACTGGAGAATGCTGTAACATGTGCTTAAATTCTATAGGTATGTTAGTGTAAAACAATATACAGCATTGCTATGTACCGGGAACACCAACGTGACAACCAATACTACAAGCGTATGTACCGTAGAATGCTACAATCGTTTGTTCCGTGAAAACACAACGTATGAAAGTGTAATGGCCAGACGTATGTGCGGAGTAACTGTTTGTGACTGTACCGTATAAGCAATGAACATCTGAACAGTATGACACTATGAGTTTATGTATAGTGTACACCGTGTGAAGCTAGGTGTGCATGAACTGTATGCGCTATGAGCATGTGTACGATAACACAGTATGAAGCTAGACACATCAACACCTATGAGCGAACGTTCCGTATAGCCGCACGTATGAAATGGAAGGCACACATGAGTGCAACACGACAACGACGAGCACATAAGCGGTGCCCGTGGTATGAGCGTTCAACCCTGTGACGGTACTTGCTGTATGTGACGCAATGAGCGTGTGTACTATACACAACACTGACCGTGCCTACTGGTATGTGACACTGAGCGTATGTACTGTTGTACTACAATGTGACCGTACCTACTGCATATAGCACTGTGAGCGTGTGTACTGCATGCCATGCTGTAACTGTACCTACTGCATGTGACCCTAAGAGCGCATGTACTGTATCCAACACTGGCCATACCTGCTGCATGTGACACTATGATCGTGCGTACTGTGTACAACAGTAACTGTATCTCCTGCGTATGAAAGTATGAGCGTATGTATTGCATACTACACTGTAACTGTACCTACTGCATATGCCACTGTGAGCATATGTACTGCGTACTGTACTCTACCTGTACCCACTGCACATAACAACATGAGCGCATGTGCCGTACACAGCACTGAACTGTACCCCTAACATGAACACTATAAGCGTATGTACTGTATGCAACGCTGCAACTTACCCACTGTATGTAACATTACGAGCGTAAGTATTGTATACGACACTGACTGTACCTACTGCATGTGACGCTATGAGCGTATGTACTGTGCACAGCACTATAACTACACAACACTGTAAATGGTACCCACTGCATGACAGTGAGAACGTATACACTGTGTACAACACTTGACTGTTACCCAAGCATGACACTGCGGGCGTATGTGCTGTACACGACACTGACTGTACCCACAGTATATGACATCATGGGCGCACACCCCGTGCCCAACACTGACCGCATGATCCGCATGTCTCGCTAAGGGCCCATGTAGCCCGCGCATGCAGAGCATATGCCGCGAACGTCCCCACGCAGCATGAGACGCCGTGATCGTGTATACGTTGTAACCTACGTGCGATGTAGAACTGCTATGTCGTAAGAGCAGTGATGCTATGAGTGTGAATACCGTACTCATGTTACCAATATGAGCGTAGGAAGCGTATAAGCAATATGCAGCATGAATGCTAAGTGACTGTACGGTATGGATGCTATGACAGCTATGGGTGACTGCACGGAATCACGGCTATAGGTGATTGTACGTTATGAAAGCAACGAGTGACTGCACGGTATGAATACTATTAGTAACTGCACAGTATGAACGCTATTAGTAACTGCACAGTATGAACACTATGAGTGACTGCACGGTATGAATGCTATTAGTAACTACACAGTATGAACGCTATGAGTGACTGCACGGTATGAATGCTATGAGTGACTGCACGGTATGAATACTATTAGTAACTGCACAGTATGAACGCTATGAGTGACTGCACGGTATGAATGCTATTAGTAACTGCACAGTATGAACGCTATGAGTGACTGCATGGTATGAATGCTATTAGTAACTGCACAGTATGAACGTTATGAGTGACTGCACGGTATGAATACTATTAGTAACTGCACAGTATGAATGCTATTAGTAACTGCACAGTATGAATGCTATTAGTAACTGCACAGTATGAACGCTATGAGTGACTGCACGGTATGAACGCTATGAGTGACTGCATGGTATGAACGCTATGAGTGACTGCACGGTATGGACGCTATGAGTGACTGCACGGTATGGACGCTATGAGTGACTGCACGGTATGGACGCTATGAGTGACTGCACGGTATGGACGCTATGAGTGACTGCACGGTATGGACGCTATGAGTTACTGCATGCTATGGACGCTATGACTGCACGGTATGGATGCTATGAGTGACTGCACGGTATGAATGCTATTAGTAACTGCACAGTATGAATGCTATTAGTAACTGCACAGTATGAACGCTATTAGTAACTGCACGGTATGGACGCTATGACTGCACGGTATGAATGCTATTAGTAACTGCACGGTATGGACGCTATGACTGCACGGTATGAATGCTATTAGTAACTGCACAGTATGAACGCTATGAGTGACTGCACGGTATGGACGCTAAGAGTGACTGCACAGTATGAACGCTATGAGTGACTGCCCGGTATGAACGCTATGGGTAACTGCACGGTTATGGATGCTATGAGTGACTGCACGGTATAAATGCTATGAGTGACTGCACGGTATAAATGCTAAGAGTTACTGCACGGTATGAATGCTAAGAGTGACTGCACGGTATGAATGCTACAAATGACTGCACGGTATGAATGCTACAAATGACTGCACGGCATGAATGCTATACATGACTGCACAGCATGAATGCTACAAATGACTGCACGGTATGACTGCTGTAAATGACTGCACGGTATGAATGTTATAAATGACTGCACGGTATGAATGCTATAAATGACTGCACGGTATGAATGCCATAAATGACTGCACGGTATGCATGTTATAAATGACTGCACGGTATGAATGCTATAAATGACTGCACGGTATGAATGCCATAAATGACTGCACGGTATGAATGTTATAAATGACTGCATGGTATGAATGCTATAAATGACTGCACAGTATGAATGCTATAAATGACTGCACAGTATGAATGTTATAAATGACTGCACGGTATGAATGTTATAAATGACTGCATGGTATGAATGTTATAAATGACTGCACGGTATGAATGTTATAAATGACTGCACGGTATGAATGCTATAAATGACTGCACGGTATGAATGCTATAAATGACTGCACGGTATGAATGTTATAAATGACTGCACGGTATGAATGTTATAAATGACTGCACGGTATGAATGCTATAAATGACTGCACGGTATGAATGCTATAAATGACTGCACGGTATGAATGTTGTAAATGACTGCACGGTATGAATGCTATAAATGACTGCACGGTATGAATGTTGTAAATGACTGCACGGTATGAATGCTACAAATGACTGCACGGTATGAATGTTATAAATGACTGCACGGTATGAATGTTATAAATGACTGCACGGTATGAATGTTATAAATGACTGCACAGTATGAATGCTATAAATGACTGCACGGTATGAATGCTATAAATGACTGCACGGTATGAATGCTACAAATGACTGCACGGTATGAATGTTATAAATGACTGCACGGTATGAATGTTATAAATGACTGCACGGTATGAATGTTATAAATGACTGCACAGTATGAATGTTATAAATGACTGCACAGTATGAATGCTATAAATGACTGCACGGTATGAATGTTGTAAATGACTGCACGGTATGAATGTTGTAAATGACTGCACGGTATGAATGCTATAAATGACTGCACGGTATGAATGTTGTAAATGACTGCACGGTATGAATGTTATAAATGACTGCAACGGTATGAATGTTATAAATGACTGCACGGTATGAATGCTATAAATGACTGCACGGTATGAATGTTGTAAATGACTGCACGGTATGAATGCTATAAATGACTGCACGGTATGAATGTTGTAAATGACTGCACGGTATGAATGTTGTAAATGACTGCACGGTATGAATGCTATAAATGACTGCACGGTATGAATGTTGTAAATGACTGCACGGTATGGTGCCGCGGCCTAATCGTGGAAAGCCGATTAGGCCGCGGCACCACCGGACGCCTACCGGGAGGCACGAGGCAGTGTACGGGGCGGCTGAACGCCGCCGCCAGGGAGTGGAAGCCGCGTGAGGGAGTGATTGACCGGGCGAGGTTCCCCAGCGGACACAGAGAGCGCGGCGCGTGGAGGCGCACGGGTGAGGGGAACATTAGAAGGTGGGTGACTGCTATGAAACTGGGATAACCCAGGCTAATCGTACTGGAACCCCTTGCACACACACTCCTTGTACGCTGCGCCTGCATGGTGGAGGGGCCTTTTATAGTCGTGCCTCCGTTATGGCTCCGCCTAGAGGTGCGGGGGGCGGGGGAATTCACGCCCCTACACACAAACTCAGCTTTAAAGGATTCCCACGTGAAACAGAAAAAGTGCAGCACTACTTATCAATCCAACAGGAAGGGGGTGCCACCACCTATATATATATATATATATATATATATATATATATATATCAGTCTAGTCTCCTCTATTACACACATAATAGAATTAGATACAATGATTCATCAGACAGTATCACACATGATAGGATTAGATACAACAGTTCAGCAGACAGTATAACCGTTTTTGGTCTTCACTATCATGGCCGCCGCCTGTCCTGGAGACACTTCGTGGCCACGCCCCTAAACCAATCAGCGCGCGCATAATGGTTTGGCTCCGCCCCCTTATTATAATACAGTTTCCTTGATATGGGAGACGCACGCGGCTGCAGGAGGAGTGAAGTGTCCGGTGTCACAAGTCACCTGGAGCCGACGGAGGAGAGGACTGAATTATCATCGGGTGGAGAGGACTGAATTATATAAAGAGGTGGAGAGGACTGAATTATCATCGGGTGGAGAGGACTGAATTATATAAAGAGGTGGAGAGGACTGAATTATATAAAGAGGTGGAGAGGACTGAATTATCATCGGGTGGAGAGGACTGAATTATCATCGGGTGGAGAGGACTGAATTATCATCGGGTGGAGAGGACTGAATTATATAAACAGGAGGAGAGGACTGAATTATATAAAGAGGAGGAGAGGACTGAATTATATAAAGAGGAGGAGAGGACTGAATTATCATCGGGTGGAGAGGACTGAATTATATAAACAGGAGGAGAGGACTGAATTATATAAACAGGAGGAGAGGACTGAATTATCATCGGGTGGAGAGGACTGAATTATATAAACAGGAGGAGAGGACTGAATTATATAAACAGGAGGAGAGGACTGAATTATCATCGGGTGGAGAGGACTGAATTATATAAACAGGAGGAGAGGACTGAATTATATAAAGAGGAGGAGAGGACTGAATTATATAAAGAGGAGGAGAGGACTGAATTATATAAACAGGAGGAGAGGACTGAATTATCATCGGGTGGAGAGGACTGAATTATATAAACAGGAGGAGAGGACTGAATTATATAAACAGGAGGAGAGGACTGAATTATCATCGGGTGGAGAGGACTGAATTATATAAAGAGGAGGAGAGGACTGAATTATATAAACAGGAGGAGAGGACTGAATTATATAAACAGGAGGAGAGGACTGAATTATCATCGGGTGGAGAGGACTGAATTATATAAAGAGGAGGAGAGGACTGAATTATATAAACAGGAGGAGAGGACTGAATTATATAAACAGGAGGAGAGGACTGAATTATCATCGGGTGGAGAGGACTGAATTATATAAAGAGGTGGAGAGGACTGAATTATATAAACAGGAGGAGAGGACTGAATTATCATCGGGTGGAGAGGACTGAATTATATAAAGAGGAGGAGAGGACTGAATTATATAAACAGGAGGAGAGGACTGAATTATATAAACAGGAGGAGAGGACTGAATTATCATCGGGTGGAGAGGACTGAATTATATAAAGAGGTGGAGAGGACTGAATTATATAAACAGGAGGAGAGGACTGAATTATCATCGGGTGGAGAGGACTGAATTATATAAAGAGGAGGAGAGGACTGAATTATATAAAGAGGAGGAGAGGACTGAATTATAGAAACAGGAGGAGAGGACTGAATTATCATCGGGTGGAGAGGACTGTGTTATCATCGGGTGGAGAGGACTGAATTATCATCGGGTGGAGAGGACTGTGTTATCATCGGGTGGAGAGGACTGAATTATATAAACAGAAGGAGAGGACTGAATTATCATCGGGTGGAGAGGACTGAATTATATAAACAGAAGGAGAGGACTGAATTATCATCGGGTGGAGAGGACTGAATTATATAAACAGAAGGAGAGGACTGAATTATCATCGGGTGGAGAGGACTGAATTATATAAACAGGGGGAGAGGACTGAATTATCTTTTGTTCTGCAGGTAGAGCGGAGTGTGTGTTCCCACTATGGCGACGGTCCCGTGGTCTGATCGGGTCCTGGAGCTGGTCCTGAGGCTGAACAATCTGCAGCGTGCAGGTAGGTGGGATGTGGTGCGAGGTGCAGGTAGGTGGGATGTGGTGCGAGGTGCAGGTAGGTGGGATGTGGTGCGAGGTGCAGGTCACAGTCTGAGGTGCAGGTTGTTGTCTCGGTATAAGGTGCGGTGTGAGGTGCAGGTCATTGTCGGAGGTGTTGGTCGTAGTGTGAGGTGCAGGTCATTGTCGGAGGTGTTGATCTCAGTGTGAGGTGCAGGTCATTGTCGGAGGTGTTGATCTCAGTGTGAGGTGCAGGTCATTGTCGGAGCTGTTGGTCTCAGTGTGAGGTGCAGGTCATTGTCGGAGGTGTTGGTCGTAGTGTGAGGTGCAGGTCATTGTCGGAGGTGTTGGTCTCAGTGTGAGGTGCAGGTCATTGTCGGAGGTGTTGGTCGTAGTGTGAGGTGCAGGTCATTGTCGGAGGTGTTGGTCATAGTGTGAGGTGCAGGTCATTGTCGGAGGTGTTGGTCGTAGTGTGAGGTGCAGGTCATTGTCGGAGGTGTTGGTCTCAGTGTGAGGTGCAGGTCATTGTCGGAGGTGTTGGTCTCAGTGTGAGGTGCAGGTCATTGTCGGAGGTGTTGATCATAGTGTGAGGTGCAGGTCATTGTCGGAGGTGTTGGTCGCAGTGTGAGGTGCAGGTCATTGTCGGAGGTGTTGGTCGCAGTGTGAGGTGCAGGTCATTGTCGGAGGTGTTGGTCGCAGTGTGAGGTGCAGGTCATTGTCGGAGGTGTTGGTCGTAGTGTGAGGTGCAGGTCAATGTCGCAGTGTGAGGTGTTGGTCTCAGTGTGAGGTGCAGGTCATTGTCGGAGGTGTTGGTCGTAGTGTGAGGTGCAGGTCATTGTCGGAGGTGTTGGTCTCAGTGTGAGGTGCAGGTCATTGTCGGAGGTGTTGGTCGTAGTGTGAGGTGCAGGTCATTGTCGGAGGTGTTGGTCGTAGTGTGAGGTGCAGGTCATTGTCGGAGGTGTTGGTCTCAGTGTGAGGTGCAGATCATTGTCGGAGGTGTTGGTCTCAGTGTGAGGTGCAGGTCATTGTCGGAGGTGTTGGTCGTAGTGTGAGGTGCAGGTCATTGTCGGAGGTGTTGGTCGTAGTGTGAGGTGCAGGTCATTGTCGGAGGTGTTGGTCTCAGTGTGAGGTGCAGATCATTGTCGGAGGTGTTGGTCTCAGTGTGAGGTGCAGGTCATTGTCAGAGGTGTTGGTCGTAGTGTGAGGTGTTGGTCTCAGTGTGAGGTGCAGGTCATTGTCGGAGGTGTTTGTCGTAGTGTGAGGTGCAGGTCATTGTCGCGGTGTGAGGTGCTGGTCGTAGTGTGAGGTGCAGGTCATTGTCGGAGGTGTTTGTCGTAGTGTGAGGTGCAGGTCATTGTCGCGGTGTGAGGTGCTGGTCTCAGTGTGAGGTGCAGGTCTTTGTCGGAGGTGTTGGTCGTAGTGTGAGGTGCAGGTCATTGTCGGAGGTGTTGGTCTCAGTGTGAGGTGCAGGTCATTGTCGGAGGTGTTGGTCTCAGTGTGAGGTGCAGGTCATTGTCGGAGGTGTTGGTCTCAGTGTGAGGTGCAGGTCATTGTCGGAGGTGTTGGTCTCAGTGTGAGGTGCAGGTCATTGTCGGAGGTGTTGGTCTCAGTGTGAGGTGCAGGTCATTGTCGGAGGTGTTGGTCTCAGTGTGAGGTGCAGGTCATTGTCGGAGGTGTTGGTCTCAGTGTGAGGTGCAGGTCATTGTCGGAGGTGTTGGTCTCAGTGTGAGGTGCAGGTCATTGTCGGAGGTGTTGGTCTCAGTGTGAGGTGCAGGTCTTTGTCGGAGGTGTTGATCTCAGTGTGAGGTGCAGGTCATTGTCGGAGGTGTTGGTCGTAGTGTGAGGTGCAGGTCATTGTCGGAGGTGTTGGTCGTAGTGTGAGGTGCAGGTCATTGTCGGAGGTGTTGGTCTCAGTGTGAGGTGCAGGTCATTGTCGGAGGTGTTGATCTCAGTGTGAGGTGCAGGTCATTGTCGGAGGTGTTGGTCGTAGTGTGAGGTGCAGGTCATTGTCGGAGGTGTTGGTCTCAGTGTGAGGTGCAGGTCATTGTCGGAGGTGTTGGTCGTAGTGTGAGGTGCAGGTCATTGTCGGAGGTGTTGGTCGTAGTGTGAGGTGCAGGTCATTGTCGGAGGTGTTGGTCGTAGTGTGAGGTGCAGGTCAATGTCGCAGTGTGAGGTGTTGGTCTCAGTGTGAGGTGCAGGTCATTGTCGGAGGTGTTGGTCGTAGTGTGAGGTGCAGGTCATTGTCGGAGGTGTTGGTCGTAGTGTGAGGTGCAGGTCATTGTCGGAGGTGTTGGTCTCAGTGTGAGGTGCAGGTCATTGTCGGAGGTGTTGGTCGTAGTGTGAGGTGCAGGTCATTGTCGGAGGTGTTGGTCGTAGTGTGAGGTGCAGGTCATTGTCGGAGGTGTTGGTCGTAGTGTGAGGTGCAGGTCATTGTCGGAGGTGTTGGTCGTAGTGTGAGGTGCAGGTCATTGTCGGAGGTGTTGGTCTCAGTGTGAGGTGCAGGTCATTGTCGAAGGTGTTGGTCGTAGTGTGAGGTGCAGGTCATTGTCGGAGGTGTTGGTCATAGTGTGAGGTGCAGGTCATTGTCGGAGGTGTTGGTCGTAGTGTGAGGTGCAGGTCATTGTCGGAGGTGTTGGTCTCAGTGTGAGGTGCAGGTCATTGTCGGAGGTGTTGGTCGGAGGTGTTGGTCGTAGTGTGAGGTGCAGGTCATTGTCGGAGGTGTTGGTCGCAGTGTGAGGTGCAGGTCATTGTCGGAGGTGTTGGTCGCAGTGTGAGGTGCAGGTCATTGTCGGAGGTGTTGGTCTCAGTGTGAGGTGCAGGTCATTGTCGGAGGTGTTGGTCGGAGGTGTTGGTCGTAGTGTGAGGTGCAGGTCATTGTCGGAGGTGTTGGTCGCAGTGTGAGGTGCAGGTCATTGTCGGAGGTGTTGGTCGTAGTGTGAGGTGCAGGTCAATGTCGCAGTGTGAGGTGTTGGTCTCAGTGTGAGGTGCAGGTCATTGTCGGAGGTGTTGGTCGTAGTGTGAGGTGCAGGTCATTGTCGGAGGTGTTGGTCTCAGTGTGAGGTGCAGGTCATTGTCGGAGGTGTTGGTCGTAGTGTGAGGTGCAGGTCATTGTCGGAGGTGTTGGTCGTAGTGTGAGGTGCAGATCATTGTCGGAGGTGTTGGTCGTAGTGTGAGGTGCAGGTCATTGTCGGAGGTGTTGGTCTCAGTGTGAGGTGCAGATCATTGTCGGAGGTGTTGGTCTCAGTGTGAGGTGCAGGTCATTGTCGGAGGTGTTTGTCGTAGTGTGAGGTGCAGGTCATTGTCGGAGGTGTTGGTCGTAGTGTGAGGTGCAGGTCATTGTCGGAGGTGTTGGTCGTAGTGTGAGGTGCAGGTCATTGTCGGAGGTGTTGGTCTCAGTGTGAGGTGCAGATCATTGTCGGAGGTGTTGGTCGTAGTGTGAGGTGCAGGTCATTGTCGGAGGTGTTGGTCTCAGTGTGAGGTGCAGGTCATTGTCGGAGGTGTTGGTCGTAGTGTGAGGTGTTGGTCTCAGTGTGAGGTGCAGGTCATTGTCGGAGTTGTTGGTCTCAGTGTGAGGTGCAGGTCATTGTCGGAGGTGTTTGTCGTAGTATGAGGTGCAGGTCATTGTCGCGGTGTGAGGTGCTGGTCTCAGTGTGAGGTGCAGATCATTGTCGGAGGTGTTGGTCGTAGTGTGAGGTGCAGGTCATTGTCGGAGGTGTTGGTCTCAGTGTGAGGTGCAGGTCATTGTCGGAGGTGTTGGTCGTAGTGTGAGGTGCAGGTCATTGTCGGAGGTGTTGGTCTCAGTGTGAGGTGCAGGTCAATGTCGCAGTCGGAGGTGTTGGTCTCAGTGTGAGGTGCAGGTCATTGTCGGAGGTGTTGGTCGTAGTGTGAGGTGCAGGTCTTTGTCGGAGGTGTTGGTCGTAGTCTGAGGTGCAGATCATTGTCGGAGGTGTTGGTCGTGGTGTGAGGTGCAGGTCATTGTCGCGGTGTGAGGTGCTGGTCGTAGTGTGAGGTGCAGGTCATTGTCGGAGGTGTTGGTCGTGGTGTGAGGTGCAGGTCATTGTCGCGGTGTGAGGTGCTGGTCGTGGTGTGAGGTGCAGGTCATTGTCGCGGTGTGACGTGTTAGTCGTGGTGTGAACAGAGCCTCATGTGACTTCTTCTTCCGCAGGGTGTCTGCCGTTTTACATCCAGGGTCAGCGGGTGGGATGGGTGACGCCGGCGGTGGCGCAGGTCCTGGCGCAGAGTTCTGCCGTCTTCACGCTGTGTAAGGAGTCGGGGTCGCGACTGGAGCTGAGCGATGGTCTGCGCTGCCCCCTGGAGCGGACACGTGCGGTGCAGGAGGTGATGGAGTCCCTCAGAGGTCGGGACGTCTTCCCCTGTCTCCGGGAGTGGAGGGACGAGGTGAGGACATCCTGCCATGTGACTGCCCCGTGATTCTCCGCGCCATTGAGTATAACGAGTGTCCGATCATGAGTACTGTGTATAACGAGTGTGAGATCATGAGTACTGTGTATAACGAGTGTGAGATCATGAGTACTGTGTATAACGAGTGTGCGATCATGAGTACTGTGTATAACGAGTGTGCGATCATGAGTACTGTGTATAACGAGTGTGCGATCATGAGTACTGTGTATAACGAGTGTTTGATCATGAGTACTGTGTATAACGAGTGTGTGATCATGAGTACTGTGTATAACGAGTGTGCGATCATGAGTACTGTGTATAACGAGTGTGCGATCATGAGTACTGTGTATAACGAGTGTGCGATCATGAGTACTGTGTATAACGAGTGTGTGATCATGAGTACTGTGTATAACGAGTGTGCGGTCATGAGTACTGTGTATAACGAGTGTGCTGTCACAAGTACTGTGTATAACGAGTGTGAGATCACGAGTACTGTGTGTGACCATGTGACTGTGTTGCCCTCACTGTGACCCCTGACCTCTCACCCACAGCTCTACGAGGTGAAGGGTTTGTTCTCAGATCCTCCTCTCCTCAGCATGGAGCGAGCGGCGACACGTAAGTCCTCACAGGTTCCCTGAGCCCAGGAGCTTGCACTCTATTTCTACCCACTGTCTCTGTATCCCATATCATGTGGTGTCTCCCAACAGCTCTCCTCGGAGTTCCCCGCTATGGTGTCCATGTGAACGGCTTTCTACGCAGAGGCACCGATGTCTTTATGTGGATTGCCAGACGGTCACTGACGAAACCCAACTACCCTGGGAAACTGGACCATTTGGTGAGGAGTTTATGTATATGAGCAAGCGGGATGGTAGTGTTATCAGGGGTTATATATATATATATATATATGAGCAGGCGGGATGGCAGTGTTATCAGGGGTTATATATATATATATATATATATATGAGCAGGCGGGATGGTAGTGTTATCGGGTTATATATATATATATATATATATATATATATATATATATATATATATATATATATGAGCAGGCGGGATGGTAGTGTTATCAGGGGTTATATATATATGAGCAGGCGGGATGGTAGTGTTATCGGGGTTATATATATGAGCAGGCGGGATGGTAGTGTTATCAGGGGTTATATATATGAGCAGGCGGGATGGCAGTGTTATCGGGGTTATATATGAGCAGGCGGGATGGTAGTGTTATCAGGGGTTATATATGAGCAGGCGGGATGGCAGTGTTATCAGGGGTTATATATATGAGCAGGCGGGATGGTAGTGTTATCAGGGGTTATATATATATATGAGCAGGCGGGATGGTAGTGTTATCAGGGGTTATATATGAGCAGGCGGGATGGTAGTGTTATCAGGGGTTATATATGAGCAGGCGGGATGGTAGTGTTATCAGGGGTTATATATATATATGAGCAGGTGGGATGGTAGTGTTATCAGGGGTTATATATATATGAGCAGGCGGGATGGTAGTGTTATCAGGGGTTATATATATATATGAGCAGGTGGGATGGTAGTGTTATCAGGGGTTATATATGAGCAGGCGGGATGGTAGTGTTATCAGGGGTTATATATATATATGAGCAGGCGGGATGGTAGTGTTATCAGGGGGTTATATATATATGAGCAGGCGGGATGGTAGTGTTATCAGGGGTTATATATGAGCAGGCGGGATGGTAGTGTTATCAGGGGGTTATATATATGAGCAGGCGGGATGGTAGTGTTATCAGGGGGTTATATATATGAGCAGGCGGGATGGTAGTGTTATCAGGGGTTATATATGAGCAGGCGGGATGGCAGTGTTATCAGGGGTTATATATATGAGCAGGCGGGATGGTAGTGTTATCAGGGGGTTATATATATATATGAGTAGGCGGGATGGTAGTGTTATCAGGGGGTTATATATATGAGCAGGCGGGATGGTAGTGTTATCAGGGGTTATATATATGAGCAGGCGGGATGGTAGTGTTCTCAGGGGTTATATATATGAGTAGGCGGGATGGTAGTGTTATCAGGGGTTATATATATGAGCAGGCGGGATGGTAGTGTTATCAGGGGGTTATATATGAGCAGGCGGGATGGCAGTGTTATCAGGGGTTATATATATGAGCAGGCGGGATGGTAGTGTTATCAGGGGTTATATATATGAGCAGGCGGGATGGTAGTGTTATCAGGGGTTATATATATGAGCAGGCGGGATGGTAGTGTTATCAGGGGAAATAAATATATATATATATGAGAGCAGGCGGGATGGTAGTGTTATCAGGGGTTATATATATGAGCAGGCGGGATGGCAGTGTTATCAGGGGGTTATATATATATATATATATATGAGCAGGCGGGATGGTAGTGTTATCAGGGGTTATATATATGAGCGGGCGGGATGGCAGTGTTATCAGGGGGTTATATATATATATATATGAGCAGGCGGGATGGCAGTGTTATCAGGGGTTATATATATATATATATGAGCAGGCGGGATGGTAGTGTTATCAGGGGTTATATATATGAGCGGGCGGGATGGCAGTGTTATCAGGGGGTTATATATATATATATATATATATGAGCAGGCGGGATGGTAGTGTTATCAGGGGTTATATATGAGCAGGCGGGATGATAGTGTTATCAGGGGTTATATATGAGCAGGCGGGATGGTAGTGTTATCAGGGGTTATATATGAGCAGGCGGGATGATAGTGTTATCAGGGGTTATATATGAGCAGGCGGGATGGTAGTGTTATCAGGGGGTTATATATGAGCAGGCGGGATGGTAGTGTTATCGGGGTTATATATATGAGTAGGCGGGATGGTAGTGTTATCGGGGTTATATATATGAGCGGGCGGGATGGTAGTGTTATCAGGGGTTATATATATGAGCGGGCGGGATGGCAGTGTTATCAGGGGGTTATATATATATATATATATATATATATATATATATATATATATATATATATATATGAGCAGGCGGGATGGTAGTGTTATCAGGGGGTTATATATGAGCAGGCGGGATGGTAGTGTTATCAGGGGTTATATATATGAGCGGGCGGGATGGCAGTGTTATCAGGGGTTATATATATGAGAGCAGGCGGGATGGTAGTGTTATCGGGGTTATATATGAGCAGGCGGGATGGTAGTGTTATCGGGGTTATATATGAGCAGGCGGGATGGTAGTGTTATCGGGGTTATATATGAGCAGGCGGGATGGTAGTGTTATCGGGGTTATATATGAGCAGGCGGGATATGTCACATGATAACTAACACAGCTGCTGATTGGACAGAATATGTCTGTAGTATTTCAGGCTTCTCTTCTCTCTCAGGCAGCTGGAGGGATCTCTGCGGGGGATGGTGTTTGGGAGACCCTCCTGAAGGAGTGCACAGAGGAGGCCTGTATCCCAGAATCCATTGCTTCCAAAGCCAGACCTGCTGGGACTGTGAGGTGAGCTGTGGTTCAGTGGGCCGTGTAGGATAGTACCAGAGGGCACCACGTGTGCGGTGAGGAGGTCACAGAGCGGGTGCAGACATGGAGATCACTATCATTTATTTTAGTAAATGTAGAAATTATGTTGTATGGGGACAGAGTTGGTGTCCAGACTCCCATGGTGGTGCCCACTGCAGTGCTGCTCGACTCCCATGGTGCTGCTCCAGACTCCCATGGTGGTGCCCACTGCAGTGCTGCTCGACTCCCATGGTGCTGCTCCAGACTCCCATGGTGGTGCCCACTGCAGTGCTGCTCCAGACTCCCATGGTGGTGCCCACTGCAGTGCTGCTCGACTCCCATGGTGCTGCTCCAGACTCCCATGGTGGTGCCCACTGCAGTGCTGCTCCAGACTCCCATGGTGGTGCCCACTGCAGTGCTGCTCCAGACTCCCATGGTGGTGCCCACTGCAGTGCTGCTCGACTCCCATGGTGGTGCCCACTGCAGTGCTGCTCGACTCCCATGGTGCTGCTCCAGACTCCCATGGTGGTGCCCACTGCAGTGCTGCTCGACTCCCATGGCGCTGCCCATGCTCTATAGCTACAGACTCCCATGACTGTGCCCATACCCTGCCATTTCTGACTCCCATGAGTGCTCGTACTCTGCTGCTCTATAATCCCTTGGCAGTGCCCACAGCTCATTTTCACCACTTTTCCAGATTACACTTAAAGGGGTACTCCAGTGAAAACCTTTTTTCTTTTAAATCAACTGGTGGCAGAAAGTTAAACATATTTGTAAATTACTTCTGCTAAAAAATCTTAATCCTTCCAGTACTTATTAGCTGCTGTATACTACAGTGGAAATTCTTTTCTTTTTGGAATACTCTCTGATGACATCATGACCACAGTCCTCTCTGCTGACGTTATTATAATAATAATTACGCTTTATTTATTGTTGTCCTTAGTGGGATTTGAACCCAAGGCCCCAGCACTGCAAGGCAGCAGTGCTAACCACTGAGCCACCATGCTGCCCTTTGTCCATGCATAGCATATGTCATCAGAGTTCCAAAAAGAAAGGAATTTCCTCTGTAGCATTCAGCAGCTAATAAGTACTGGAAGGATTAAGATTTGTTAATAGAAAAAATTTACAAATATGTTTAACTTTCTGCTACCAGTTGATTTAAAAGAAAAAAGGTTTTCACCGGAGTACCCCTTTAAGGCCTGGGCTACATGATGGCAGCTTTTTCCCCTCCCAATCTGCTCCGTACTAACCTTGGCATCTCTCGCTGTGCCAGCACTTACCGGTGGGTGTGACTATAACATACGGTATCTTCATGTTCAGTCTATATCTTGTCCATGCCCGCTCCCTGGTAGTGACTATAGTGTACGGCAGGAAGACTCAACTGGCGGACAGCGGTTCAGATCCGTACCGTGGCCGCCAATCATCCGGCCCGCCCCCCAGATCTCCCCTCATTCCTTTGTATCGGTGTCTCTGTGTCACCCGCCTGGCACTTCTTTTGTGATCAGTCTGTGTGATTAGCGCTGCCGACATCATCTGCTCTGGCCACGCCACCGGTATTGCCACTGGTGCTTTATACAGCGGTGGCTTTTGGGAAGTAGGGTGGTGCGGCGCAGTGTAACGTGGCACGCATGTCTGTTCTTAGCCCCGCCTACATCTTCCATCATGCGCTGAATGAGGGGGGGGGGGAGTGAGTGAATGCCAGCCGGGTACATCGGTGTCCTGCCATAGTCGACCCGCGCTACATACCCTGCCACTGAAGGTGCTGATCTCCTGTCAGAAGGGGGGGGGAGAGAAGGGGCTCATCGATATCATTTATCGGTGGGGGGCACGGCGGCATCATTTATCGGGGGGGGGCACGGCGGCATCATTTATCGGGGGGGGGGGGGCACGGCAGCATCATTTATCGGGGGGGGGGGCACGGCGGCATCATTTATCGGTGGGAGGGCATGGCAGCATTATTTATCGGGGGGGGGCACGGCGGCGGCATCATTTATTGGCGTGGGGGGCACGGCCGCTCCCTGTGTTGACTATAGTGTACGGTATATCCATGTTATGTCTGTGGTGTTTATTCCGCTCCCTGTAGTGACTATAGTGTACGGTATATCCATGTTATGTCTATGTTGATGCCGCTCCCTGTAGTGACTATAGTGTACGGTATATCCATGTTATGTCTGTGGTGTTGATGCCGCTCCCTGTAGTGACTATAGTGTACGGTATATCCATGTTATGTCTGTGGTGTAGATGCCGCTCCCTGTAGTGACTATAGTGTACGGTATATCCATGTTATGTCTGTGGTGTTGATGCCGCTCTCTGTAGTGACTATAGTGTACGGTATATCCATGTTATGTCTATGTTGATGCCGCTCCCTGTAGTGACTATAGTGTACGGTATATCCATGTTATGTCTGTGGTGTTGATGCCGCTCCCTGTAGTGTCTATAGTGTACGGTATATCATGTTATGTCTGTGGTGTTGATGCCGCTCCCTGTAGTGACTATAGTGTACGGTATATCCATGTTATGTCTGGTGTTTATTCCGCTCCCTGTAGTGACTATAGTGTACGGTATATCCATGTTATGTCTATGTTGTTGATGCCGCTCCCTGTAGTGACTATAGTGTACGGTATATCCATGTTATGTCTGTTGATGCCGCTCCCTGTAGTGACTATAGTGTACGGTATATCCATGTTATGTCTGTGGTGTTGATGCCGCTCCCTGTAGTGTCTATAGTGTACGGTATATCCATGTTATGTCTGTGGTGTTGATGCCGCTCCCTGTAGTGTCCATAGTGTACGGTATATCCATGTTATGTCTGTGGTGTTCATGCCGCTCCCTGTAGTGACTATAGTGTACGGTATATCCATGTTATGTCTATGTTGTTGTTGCCGCTCCCTGTAGTGTCTATAGTGTACGGTATATCTATGTTATGTCTGTGGTGTTGATGCCGCTCCCTGTAGTGACTATAGTGTACGGTATATCCATGTTATGTCTGTGGTGTAGATGCCGCTCCCTGTAGTGACTATAGTGTACGGTATATCCATGTTATGTCCGTGGTGTTGATGCCGCTCCCTGTAGTGACTATAGTGTACGGTATATCCATGTTATGCCTGTGGTGTTTATTCCGCTCCCTGTAGTGACTATAGTGTACGGTATATCCATGTTATGTCTGTGGTGTTGATGCCGCTCCCTGTAGTGACTATAGTGTACGGTATATCCATGTTATGTCTATGTTGTTGTTGCCGCTCCCTGTAGTGTCTATAGTGTACGGTATATCTATGTTATGTCTGTGGTGTAGATGCCGCTCCCTGTAGTGACTATAGTGTACGGTATATCCATGTTATGTCCGTGGTGTAGATGCCGTTCCCTGTAGTGACTATAGTGTACGGTATATCCATGTTATGTCTGTGGTGTTGATGCCGCTCCCTGTAGTGACTATAGTGTACGGTATATCCATGTTATGTCTGTGGTGTTGATGCCGCTCCCTGTAGTGACTATAGTGTACGGTATATCCATGTTATGTCTGTGGTGTTGATGCCGCTCCCTGTAGTGACTATAGTGTACGGTATATCCATGTTATGTCTGTGGTGTTGATGCCGCTCCCTGTAGTGACTATAGTGTACGGTATATCATGTTATGTCTGTGGTGTTGATGCCGCTCCCTGTAGTGTCTATAGTGTACGGTATATCCATGTTATGTCTATGTTGTTGATGCCGCTCCCTGTAGTGACTATAGTGTACGGTATATCCATGTTATGTCTGTGTTGATGCCGCTCCCTGTAGTGTCTATAGTGTACGGTATATCCATGTTATGTCTATGTTTATGCCGCTCCCTGTAGTGACTATAGTGTACGGTATATCCATGTTATGTCTGTGGTGTTGATGCCGCTCCCTGTAGTGACTATAGTGTACGGTATATCATGTTATGTCCGTGGTGTTGATGCCGCTCCCTGTAGTGACTATAGTGTACGGTATATCCATGTTATGTCTGTGTTGATGCCGCTCCCTGTAGTGACTATAGTGTACGGTATATCATGTTATGTCCGTGGTGTTGATGCCGCTCCCTGTAGTGACTATAGTGTACGGTATATCCATGTTATGTCCGTGGTGTTGATGCCGCTCCCTGTAGTGACTATAGTGTACGGTATATCCATGTTATGTCTGTGGTGTAGATGCCGCTCCCTGTAGTGACTATAGTGTACGGTATATCCATGTTATGTCCGTGGTGTTGATGCCGCTCCCTGTAGTGACTATAGTGTACGGTATATCCATGTTATGTCCGTGGTGTTGATGCCGCTCCCTGTAGTGACTATAGTGTACGGTATATCCATGTTATGTACGTGGTGTTGATGCCGCTCCCTGTAGTGACTATAGTGTACGGTATATCCATGTTATGTCCGTGGTGTTGATGCCGCTCCCTGTAGTGTCCATAGTGTACGGTATATCCATGTTATGTCTGTGGTGTTGATGCCGCTCCCTGTAGTGTCTATAGTGTACGGTATATCCATGTTATGTCTGTGGTGTTGATGCCGCTCCCTGTAGTGACTATAGTGTACGGTATATCCATGTTATGTCTGTGGTGTTGATGCCGCTCCCTGTAGTGACTATAGTGTACGGTATATCCATGTTATGTCTGTGGTGTAGATGCTGCTCCCTGTAGTGACTATAGTGTACGGTATATCCATGTTATGTCTGTGGTGTTGATGCCGCTCCCTGTAGTGACTATAGTGTACGGTATATCCATGTTATGTCCGTGGTGTTGATGCCGCTCCCTGTAGTGACTATAGTGTACGGTATATCCATGTTATGTCTATGTTGATGCCGCTCCCTGTAGTGACTATAGTGTACGGTATATCCATGTTATGTCTGGTGTTGATGCCGCTCTCTGTAGTGACTATAGTGTACGGTATATCCATGTTATGTCTTTGGTGTTGATGCCGCTCCCTGTAGTGTCTATAGTGTACGGTATATCTATGTTATGTCCGTGGTGTTGATGCCGCTCCCTGTAGTGACTATAGTGTACGGTATATCCATGTTATGTCTATGTTGTTGATGCCGCTCCCTGTAGTGTCTATAGTGTACGGTATATCCATGTTACGTCTGATGCCCGCTCCCTCTGCCCTTACAGCTATGCCTATCAGCAGGACGGTGCCGTGTACCTGGAGTGCCAGTTTGTTTATGACCTGGAGGTCCCGGAGTCCTTCCAGCCTCGTGTAGGGGATGGAGAGGTGCAGGAGTTTTATCTGTGGCCCCTGGAGAAGGTGGGTAACACACAGGAGCCCCTCAGGGTCAGAGGTCAGGACAATCCTCCATGTGACAGGTAATTCTCCTGCCCTACAGGTGACGGATGCCATCGCCACCCAGGAGTTCAAACCCAACTGCGCCCTGGTGGTGCTGGACTTCCTCATGCGGAGAGGACACATCCGGCCAGACACAGGTCAGTCAGGAGTTAGTGTATTAAAGGGGTACTCCGGAGGAAACTTATTTTTTAATTAACTGGTGCCAGAAAGTTGAACAGATTTGTAATTTATTTATTACATCTTTATCCTTCCAGTACTTTCTACCAGCTGTATGCTATGGAGGAAATTTTTTTTTCTGTCTTGTCCACAGTGCTCTCTGCAGACACCTGCTGCCCATATCAGGAACTGTCCAGAGCAGGAGAAAATCCCCATAGCAAAACTAGCGGGAGCGACCCACTGGCAGAGCGGCCCCAATGCCTCTCAAACCAGTCTATAGGCCGCACCCTATGCTAGGGACGTTAGGGACCCACTCTGGATAGGTGGCCTTGACGTGGCGAGTGGGCTTGTACTTTTTGATAAAAAATGTATAATAACAACCTGTTAGTTTTTGATATTATGCTGAGAAGCAATCAGATCATTATACAAGATTGTAGATGTGCGCTGTGTCTGTATTCTACTCGAATTAATTTACTATTATGTTGAACATTCTGGCACTAGTAAAAAGTTTTCCACTGGAGTACCCCCTTTAACCCCCTGTCTGCTGGGGCTTAGATATTGGTTCATTATCTCCTTTCTCTTAGAAAAATTTTACACCAAGTTTGTGGAGAATCTGCATGGACCGCTGTGATGTCAAACAACAATCTGCTGCCGCGATGTTACATGACCGTACTCCTGAATGGATGCCGCGATGTCACGTGACTGCGCCCCCGATCTGATGCTGCGATGTTACATGACTGTACTCCTGAATGGATGCCGCGATGTCACGTGACTGCGCCCCCGATCTGATGCTGCGATGTTACATGACCGTACTCCTGAATGGATGCCGCGATGTCACGTGACTGCGCCCCCGATCTGATGCTGCGATGTTACATGACCGTAGTCCTGAATGGATGCTGCGATGTCACGTGACTGCGCCCCCGATCTGATGCTGCGATGTTACATGACCGTACTCCTGAATGGATGCCGCGATGTCACGTGACTGCGCCCCCGATCTGATGCTGCGATGTTACATGACCGTACTCCTGAATGGATGTCACGTGACTGCGCCCCCGATCTGATGCTGCGATGTTACATGACCGTACTCCTGAATGGATGCCGCGATGTCACGTGACTGCGCCCCCGATCTGATGCTGTGATGTCACGTGACTGCGCCCCCGATCTGATGCTGCGATGTTACATGACCGTAGTCCTGAATGGATGCTGCGATGTCACGTGACTGCGCCCCCGATCTGATGCTGCGATGTTACATGACCGTACTCCTGAATGGATGCCGCGATGTCACGTGACTGCGCCCCCGATCTGATGCTGCGATGTTACATGACCGTACTCCTGAATGGATGTCACGTGACTGCGCCCCCGATCTGATGCTGCGATGTTACATGAACGTACTCCTGAATGGATGCTGCGATGTCACGTGACTGCACCCCCGATCTGATGCTGTGATGTCACGTGACTGCGCCCCCGATCTGATGCTGCGATGTTACATGACCGTACTCCTGAATAGATGCTGTGATGTCACGTGACTGCGCCCCCGATCTGATGCTGCGATGTTACATGACCGTACTCCTGAATAGATGCCGTGATGTCACGTGACTGCGCCCCCGATCTGATGCTGTGATGTCACGTGACTGCGCCCCCGATCTGATGCTGCGATGTTACATGACCGTACTCCTGAATAGATGCCGCGATGTCACGCGACTGCCCTGCCCTGCCCCCCCCCATCTGATGCTGTCCTGTCACGCGACTGCCCCCCCATCTGATGCTGTCCTGTCACGTGACTGCCCCCCATCTGATACTGTCATGTCACGTGACTGCCCCCCCTGATCTGACTGACAATTCTGCCCCCTGCTGCCCAGTCTTATTTCTGGCCTTATCAGTAATTCCCATCCAGGGTGACTCCAGCTTTTGCAAAACTACAACTCCCAGCATGCCCGGACAGCCTTCGGCTGTCCGGGCATGCTGGGAGTTGTAGTTTTGAAACAGCAGGAGACCTGCTGTTTGAAAAACTGACACACCAGAGCTAAATTTCTTTCAAAAACAGCACCACCCCCTATTCTCAGGTTGTGTGTGGTACTACAGCTCAGTTCCATTGAAGCGAATGGAGACAGTTTGCAATGCAGCTCACAACCCGAAGACAAGGGTGGCGCTGTTTTTTTGGGAAGAAATTAGGGAGCCTAACGTGAACAGAGTGTTAGAGGCGCACGCTGAGCAGGGAATGCTGGGAGATTTCATCCCTGCAGCCTCATCCATCTGAATAAATGTGACGGTCAGAATTTTATGAAAACATCTCAATATATTTCTTCATTCACATCCACTACAGACACACAGCACAGATTCTATATACAGCGGCACAGCGCCCCCCCCCCCTCCAACATGGCGGCCAGAGGAGAGGCTCAGGGGTCCTCCCAGGACAGTCACATAGGTGGGAACCCTAACATGCGTATCCAGGCAGGGGTAGCTTTAGAGTCACCCAAAGTCCACAGCGCCCCCACTAGGTGAAGTAATGCGGCTTCTTGACGTTGATGCCGTATTCTGCCAGAGCCGGGGACAGGTCCTCCATGGTCAGCGTGTACTTCTTATCCTGCGAGGGGACGGCAGAGTTATTATACAGCACTGAGGAATTCTGGGAGATCCCAACTGCATCTAACAGTCCAGATCATCACCCCCCCCCCCCCAGCATCCAAGCACAAGGGGGCGCTCTATATCATCCATTTTTTTTTATTTAACTGTTTATTGTTTTATCAATAGAAGAACATTTTTAATACAGTAAAAAAAGGGAGAAAAGGGGAAATACCCAATGGAAACAAGGGTAAGAGAGAAAAATATATCATCCATTTTTAAAGGGGTGCTCCGCTGGAAATTTTATTTAGTTTTTTTTAAATTAACCGGTGCCAGAACATTAAACATTTATAAATTATTTCTATTAAAAATTAATCCTTCCAATACTAAGCTGCTGTATGCTCCAGAGGAAGTTTTTTTTTTTTCTTCAATAACTTTATTTCAGCATATCAATTACATCAATTCCTCTATAGACTCATCTGTTGTATTTCTTTTTACCATTCTCCTCAGTATTAACATTCTTGACATCCCGAAGATCTTTCCTATGACATTATTTCTCATCTCCCTTAAAGGGGTACTCCGGTGAAAACCTTTTTTTTTTTTTAAATCAACTGGTGGCAGAAAGTTAAACATATTTGTAAATTACTTCTATTAAAAAAAATCTTAATCCTTCATGTACTTATTAGCTGCTAAATACTGCAGAGGAAATTCTTTTCTTTTTGGAATGCTCTCTGATGACATCACGAGCACAGTTCTCTCTGCTGACGTTATTATAATAATAACTCTTTATTTATTGTTGTCCTTAGTAGGATTTGAACCCAAGTCCCCAACACTGCAAGGCAGCAGTGCTAACCACTGAGCCACCATGCTGCCCTTAGCATACATCTGCTATGCATGGACAGAGATGTCAGCAGAGAGCACTGTGCTCGTGATGTCATCAGTGTTCCAAAAAGAAAGGAATTTCCTCTGTAGCATTCAGCAGCTAATAAGTACTGGAAGGATTAAGATTTTTTAATTTAAGTAATTTACAAATATGTTTAACTTTCTGCCACCATTTGATTTAAAAGAAAAAAAAAAGGTTTTCACCAGAGTACCCCTTTAATCCTATGCCCAGAATCATGGTTTTAACCTCAAAATGTATTTTATCCCCCAAATTTCTTCTCAGCTATTTTATACACTTCGTTCCAAAAATTATCTATCTAAGGACATCCCCAGGCCATAGGTATAAGATCCACCTCTTCATTTTGACTGAAATCTTTTTCCTATGTTCTATAAAAACCTGGATGTATATGGAATCCTATGAGCCAATTTTATCATAGAAATTATAGGATTCTTATTTAGAGATGAAGTTCTTTACTCTTTTGAATTTCCTTTCTGTCTGACCACAGTGCTCTCTGCTGCCTCTTCTGTCCATGTCAGGAACTGTCCAGAGCTGGACAGGATTTCTGTGGGGATTGTCAGAGGTGTCAGCAGAGAGCACTGTGGTCAGACAGAAAGGAAATTCAAAAAGAGTAAAGAACTTCCTGTGGAGGAAATAGAAGCTGATAAGTACTGGAAGGATTAAGATTTTTTTTTTTTTAAATAGAAGTAATTTACAAATATGCTTGACTTTCTGGTACCATTTGATAGATAAAAAATAACAAAAATATATAAAAAGGTTTCCAGTGGAGTACCCCTTTAAAGTTCTATTCAGTCTAGACCAGTGGTCTACATACTGTGGACCTCCAGCTGTTGCCAAACTACAACTTCCAGCATGCCCAGACAGCCGTTGGCTGTCTGGGCATGCTGGGAGTTGAAGTTTGGCAACAGCAGGAGGTCCAGAGTTTGGAGAGCACTGGTCTAGACGATCTGCTGCGAGTTAAGCAGAATGTTTCACCCGCACTGACACATTGTAACAAACTATCAGCACAGGAGAGTGTTGTGTACACTGGAGCGGGGTGTATGTAGGAATGCACAATCACTATCCATAGATCACTCACCTTGCTCTTGCTGCGGGAGCTCCCGGACGCGGTGCCCTTCATCTTGCAGTGCTGAAGAGCGTCATTCGCAATGTCCGAGATGAACTTCTGAGCCGCCAGGGAGATGAGACGAATGCTGAGGAGAGAAGAGGGAGGGGTCAGTGACCTCTAATAACTCCTCCCCCTTGACAGTGACAGTCCTCATAACTCCTCCCCCCTGACAGTGACATCAGCAGTCATAACTCCTCCCTCTGACAGTGACATCAGTCATCACTCCTCCCCGACATCAGCAGTCATAACTCCTCCCCCTGACAGTGACATCAGTCATCATAACTTTTCCCCCTGACAGTGACATCAGTCATCATAACTCCTCCCCCTGACAGTGACATCAGTCATCATAACTTTTCCCCCTGACAGTGACATCAGTCATCACTCCTCCCCGACATCAGCAGTCCTAACTCCTCCCTCTGACAGTGACATCAGTCATCACTCCTCCCCGACATCAGCAGTCATAACTCCTTCCCCTGACAGTGACATCAGCAGTCATCATAACTCCTCCCCCCTGACAGTGACATCAGCTGTCATAACTCCTCCCCCTCTGACAGTGACATCAGCAGTCATCCCCCAGATAACTCCTCCGACAACAATCCTCGGATAACTCCTCCTCCTCCTCCAGGACATCAGTCCTCCCCAAATAACACCTCCTCACAGGGACACAGTCAGTCCTCATAACTGCTCCCCCTCAGCAGTCCTCGGATAACCCCTCCCTTCACTGTGTTAACAGCAGTCCTCCAAAGATAACTCCTCACTAACATCCCCCAACCTGATGCTGTGATGTCACATGACTGTGCCCCCCCCCGATCTGATGCTGTAATGTCACATGACTTAACATTTGTTGGTTTCCTACCATGTAACCTTATACCCCCTCCCTTCCGATCAGTTTAATGTGGGTAAGCAGTGCTATATACCCCTAACTCATAGGGGGTGCTGCAGAGCACAGAATGAATCTGATGTAATGACTATCACTGTGACAATCCTGCCCCCTACTGCCTAGTCCAGGGATGTGGAAATCCTATCGGCCAACGCCCGGGACATATAGTTCCGGGCACATGATTTTTTCATAGATTTAGCCCTTTTTTTTCTTTTAATGCCGGTGTGAGATGCAGGAGCGGATGCAGACTTGTATAGGATGAAAGTCTGCACCTCACACCGGCGCTCAGGGTGTATGGATTAGGCTCCAAGCTGATTTTAGTAGCCGGGTGCCGCCGCTAATAGCCCGGCAATCGGTGCGGCCAGCTATTAACCCATCAGATCGCCACTGTCAAAGTTGACAGCGGTGTCTAAAGGGATCTTCTAACCATCCCTGGTGGTCTAGCGGGGTGGATCGCCCGCCCCCCCCCCGCAGCGCAAATAATGGGGGGGGGGCGCGCGATCCCCTGTGGAGGTAGCCGGAGGGCTTACCTCTGCATTCATGGCTGCCCCCATAGATCTGCATTTGATTAAGCCTGCCTTGAGCAGGCTCAACCAAATGAAAACAGATCAATGGAGTTCAATAGAACTGCATTTATCTATTAGGAGGAATCATTTAGATTCCTCTTACAAAGTGTATTTAAAAAAAAGAAAGTTTAATAAAAGTAAAAAAAAAAAAAAAACATTAATCGTTTCCATACTAAAAGTTCATATCACCCCCTTTTCCATATAAATATAAACATATTTGGTATTGGCACATGCTTAATTGACCGAACTATTAAATAATATGTTCTATCCCGTACGGTAAATGGCATTAACATAGAAAAAAAATCACAGAATTACGTTTTTATGTTTATAGCATCATATCCCAGAAAAAAAAAAAATGAAGTAAAGAAGTGTCCAAAAAGTCCATACCAAAATGATACAGATACAAACAGCAGATTACGGCCCAAAAAATTAGCCCTCATAAAGCCCAGTATACGGAAAAATTAAATTATAGGGGTCAGGGATTTAAAAAAAAAAAAAAATAAATAAATTTATTAAAACGTGACGGAAACTAAACAAGTTTGGTATTGGTGTAATCAGGCGACCTAAAGTATCAAATATGTAAGTTTGACCACAAGGTGAATGGCGAAAAAAGAAAACCCAAAATTTGTATTATTTTTTTCTATTTCATCTCACAAATAATTTGTTTTGTTCCAGAGTATAAATTATGGAAAAATGAAAGGTGTCATTACAAAGTAGACTTGGCCCCGCAAAAAACAAGCCTCATGAGTCTGTAGATGGAAAAATAAGTGTCATGGCCATTAAAGGGCGAAGAGGAAAAAACATAAGTGCAGAAACTAATAAAGACCTTATTTATGTATTATTGGGGATGAAATTATTTTATCTACCAGGACAAGTGGATTTTCCTGAGGAACAAGTAGATTGTGTTCTGGTTTAGTCCCTTGGACAAGTAGTTTTTTTTTTTATTTCCACATCCCTGAAGTCTCGGATAACCCCTCCCCTCAGTGACCTCAGGAGTCCTCCGATTACCCCTCCCCTCAGTGACCTCAGCAGTCCTCGGATAACCCCTCCCCTCAGTGACCTCAGCAGTCCTCGGATAACCCCTCCCCCTCAGTGACCTCAGCAGTCCTCGGATAACCCCTCCCCTCAGTGACCTCAGCAGTCCTCGGATAACCCCTCCCCCTCGGTGACCTCAGCAGTCCTCGGATAACCCCTCCCCTCAGTGACCTCAGCAGTCCTCGGATAACCCCTCCCACTCAGTGACCTCAGCAGTGCTCGGATAACCCCTCCCCTCAGTGACCTCAGCAGTCCTCGGATAACCCCTCCCCTCGGTGACCTCAGCAGTCCTCGGATAACCCCTCCCCTCGGTGACCTCAGCAGTCCTCGGATTACCTCTCCCCCCTCAGTGACCTCAGCAGTCCTCGGATAACCCCTCCTCCTCAGTGACCTCAGCAGTCCTCTGATTACCCCTCCCCCTCAGTGACCTCAGCAGTCCTCTGATTACCCCTCCCCCTCAGTGACCTCAGCAGTGCTGCCAATATAACTCCTCCCCTTCACTGTCATCAGTCCTCACCAGTTAACCCCTCCCCCTCATCAGCCATCCTACCTAGATAACCTAGTGCAGCGTTTCCCAACCAGGGGGTCTCCAACTCTCAGCATTCCCAGATAGCCTTTTGCTGGGAGTTGTAGTTCTCTAAGAACTGGAGGTGCCCTGGATGGGAAACAATGACCTAGTGACTGATCATCCGCTCCTCCAGATACTCACATCCTGGGGTCAGAGGCCTCGAATCCGGCGCGGTTCAGATAATAACCGGTGACCGCGTCTGGAATCTGTAACAGAAGAAAAATCAGGTTATTACTGATCTGTTATCTCTGCCGATGCCTCCAGGGGGCGCTGCACACTGATGTGCTTCATCCTCCAGTGCACCGGCATGTGATGGCAAAGCATCATGGGACATGTAACCAGACAGAATCTGGTGGGGCTGTGTATTGGACACAATATGGAGACCCCTGCAGCCTTAACTACAACTCCCAGCAAGTCACTTACCGTTGGTGTATAATCCTCCAGCTGCATCAGGAAATCCACCAGGGGGGTGCTGGAGATCACCGGCTTTATGTCCCCATTGGTCACTCCTGGGGGCAGGTAGACGCCATTGGACAAGGAACTCTCAGCGGGAGCGGTGGCCGAGGCGGCCAACACCGGAACTGGGGAAAGAGACGGAACAATGAGCGGAGACTGCAAAATAATATACCCCCCTCCCCTCTATACACCCCGACCACAGTCCCCCCCCCCCTTAAATACTGACTACAGTCCCCCCCTCCCCTCTATACACCCCGACCACAGTCCCCCCCCCCTCCCCTATATACTGACTACAGTTATATACAAGTTGTATACTGGTTACAGCCATATACACACACATATATATATATATATACATATATACACACATACACACTGTTTACTGACTACAAACATATATACACTGTTAAAAATGTTATTTAACCCCTTAAAGCAGTGTTTTCCAAACAGGGAGCCTCGGAATTTTACAAAACTACAATCCCCAGCATGCCCGGAAAGACAAAGGTAGTCAGGGCTTGCTGGGAGTTGAACTTTCACAGCAGCTGGAGGCACCTATTTGAGAAACATTACCTTAAGGGGTTAAATACTAGATAATACATTTCCTTCCTCAGCCCCCGTCAGTCTCACCGCTCGCCCGCCGCTCTCCAGGGTCTCTCCCGGGCAGTCCGGCTCCGGTGGTGGCGGTCGGTGCGGGCCCCGGCTTGGGTATATTGGCCGGGCTGGCCTTGTTCTCGGTGATGGGCCCCAGAGGCGCCAGTTGTCCGGACAGAGGAGACTCCTGCACCGGCTCCGTCCCGCTCATCTTCTTCCTCCTCTTCTTCTCACTTTACAGCCTACTTCCGGTCTGCAGCGGAAATGCTTAATGCGTACACGTGACGTCATGACGCTACGCCCGCTATAAGACGTAAAACGACGGCCATATTGCTCCACCCGGAAGTGCTGCTGCAGGCCCCTGCAGAGTATTACTTGGCCCCTGCAGAGTATTACTTGGCCCCTGCAGAGTATTACTCGGCCATATACACCACCAAGAGAAAACCTCACCCGATACTGAAGCTTTTCTGTCTTCTCCTCACCAGCAAATCACTCATAACCGCCAAATCACTTGTATTTCCTTCAGACTCCAGACTGGCTCCGCCTACTCGAGTCTAGTCACATGGCCGGTCACGTGGTCATGACATCATCAGAGGTCCTTTAGCTGGCGAGGAGATAGCATCTACCCAGTGTGTCATTCTACAGGCGTCTTCTGCTGCTCCCAGGTAACGGCGAACATGTCCTCCCTCCCCGGTATACCGCTGTGTACAACCCACACATCTCCCTAATATACCGCCCCCTGCTGTCTGCTGGGATATACTACACTACATTAGTGTTTCCTAACCCGATTGCCTGCAAAACTACAACTCCTATCATGCTCAGACAGCCCATGAACCCCTCCAGGACGAGGCCTGTTACCCCCCCCCCCCCCGAAGAAGCAGCCGCTGAACCCCTTCAGAAGGCGTCCGTTGACCCCCCCCCCCCTCTTGAGAATGTGGCCCATGAACCCCTTTTGAGGACGCTGCTCGTTAAACCCCCTCAAGGACGCGGCTGGTTGACCCCCCCCCCCACCTCTTTGAGGACGGGGCCCGTTAACCCCCCCCCCCTCGAGGACGTGGTCTGTTAACCCCCATCTCGAGGACGCGGCCCGTTAACCCCCCCCTCTAGGACACGGCCCGTTACCCCCCCTCTAGAACACGGCCCGTTAACCCCCCCCCCTAGCACACAGCCCGTTACCCCCCCCCCCTCTAGGACGCGGCCCGTTACCCCCCCCCCTCTAGGACGCGGCCCGTTACCCCCCCCCCTCTAGGACGCGGCCCGTTACCCCCCCCCCTCTAGGACGCGGCCCGTTACCCCCCCCCCCTCTAGGACGCGGCCCGTTACCCCCCCCTCTAGGACGCGGCCCGTTACCCCCCCCCCCCTCTAGGACGCGGCCCGTTACCCCCCCCCCTCTAGGACGCGGCCCGTTACCCCCCCCTCTAGGACGCGGCCCGTTACCCCCCCCTCTAGGACGCGGCCCGTTACCCCCCCCTCTAGGACGCGGCCCGTTACCCCCCCCCTCTAGGACGCGGCCCGTTACCCCCCCCTCTAGGACGCGGCCCGTTACCCCCCCCTCTAGGACGCGGCCCGTTACCCCCCCCTCTAGGACGCGGCCCGTTACCCCCCCCTCTAGGACGCGGCCCGTTACCCCCCCCCTCTAGGACGCGGCCCGTTACCCCCCCCCCTCTAGGACGCGGCCCGTTAACCCCCATCTCGAGGACGCGGCCCGTTAACCCCCCCCCCAGGGCGCGGCCCATTTACCCCCCTCTAGGTCGTGGGCCGTTAACCCCCATCTCGAGGACGCGGCCCGTTAACCCCCCCCAGGGCGCGGCCCATTTACCCCCCTCTAGGTCGTGGGCCGTTAACCCCCATCTCGAGGACGCGGCCCGTTAACCCCCCCCCCTCTAGGACGCGGCCCGTTAACCCCCCCCCCTCTAGGACGCGGCCCGTTAACCCCCCCCCCCCTCTAGGACGCGGCCCGTTAACCCCCCCCCCTCTAGGACGCGGCCCGTTAACCCCCCCCCTCTAGGACGCGGCCCGTTAATCCCCCCCTCTAGGACGCGGCCCGTTAACCCCCCCCCCCCCCAGGACGCGCCCCGTTAACCCCCTTGAGGACGCCGCTATCCATGAGGTACTTAGCTTGTTCCGATCACTTGTCCTACACCAGTGTTTCCTGACCAGGTGCCGCCAGCTGTTGCAAAACTACAACTCCCAGCATGCTGGGAGTTGTAGTTTTGCAACAGCTGGTTACGCCCTAGTTGGGAAACGTCGTCTTACACTGGTGACAGAACTTAGTATATGGTGTTTAACAGGTTCCCTCCCCCTACACACAGTGTTATAGTCCGGTCATGTGACCGCGTGTTTGTTGTTACCCGGTTACTCCTGGACTTTGTATACGGTGACACAATCCTCCTGCACCCATCACCATGGGTCTCCAGAATAGGAACCTGAGCAGGGGCGCCGGCCAGGGGTGAGGGGGTTAATGGACAAAACCATCCGGGGGGGCAGAAAGTAGTACATTGATATGAATAAGCCATGCAGGATGCTGGGAGTTGTAGTTCTTCTATAGCTGTGTTCTCTGGAATGTCGCCAGACTGGACCTTCTCCCTTTCAGACTCAGAGTGACAGGCGGAACTATCCGGGCGCGGCGTCCTCTATAACACACCTTGGATTCCTCCGCTAACATCATTTGTGCACAGCGCAGTGGGCGGGGTCAGGGGTGATGGGCGGAGTCACTGTCTGCTTCACTAACCTCCTTATATTTCCCCCCCTCAGGTCCATGATGCCTCACCTCCCCCTGACGATGCCGCCTGACCGCGGGGGCGGGGCACTCTTCGCGGTGCGGATCACCACCCTGGCAGTGGGAACGGTCTGTCTGCCGCTCTGCGGTTTCGTCTTCTGCGTGCTTTGGTCGCTGATTTTTAACTTTGAGGAGACCACGGCGACGCACTGCGGGGTGAGCGCCACCATGTGTCCGGTGTTATACAGTGTCCCTGCGGAGGGTCATGTGATCGTACAGCGCTGACGTCTCTCTCCTTTTTCCAGGTTCCTAACTACCTGCCGTCCATCAGCGCGGCCATCGGCGGAGTCACCCCACAGAGGTATATCTGGCGCCTCTGCATCGGCCTCCACTCTGCCCCCCGTCTGCTGGGAGCAGTGGTTTACCTCAACTTGTACCTGACCTGGGGCGCCTCCTACTGGAGATGTTATATCAACTTCCTGCTCAATGGCTTCGAGATCCTGAGCCTCCTCCTGCTGACCTTCATCTCCTCCAACGAGAACCACGGTGAGACCTCCGACCTACCCCCCCCCCCCCCCCGGCACTGAGCGCACGCCTACCCCCCCCCGGCACTGAGCGCACGCCTACCCCCAACCCCCCCCCGGCACTGAGCGCACGCCTACCCCCCCCCCCCCGGCACTGAGCGCACGCCTACCCCCCCCCCCCCCGGCACTGAGCGCACGCCTACCCCCCCCCCGGCACTGAGCGCACGCCTAACACCCCCCCCCCCGGCACTGAGCGCACGCCTACCCCCCCCCGGCACTGAGCGCACGCCTACCCCTTGCCCCCCCCCCCCCCCGGCACTGAGCGCACGCCAAACACCCCCAGACCCCCCCCCCCCCCCCCCCCGGCACTGAGCGCACACCTACCCCCCCCCCCCGGCACTGAGCGCACGCCTACCCCCCCGGCACTGAGCGCACGCCTACCCCCCCCGGCACTGAGCGTACGGCCGCACGCCAAACACGGCCCCCCCCCCCGGCACTGAGCGCACATCTACCCCCCCCCCCCCCGGCACTGAGCGCACGCCTACCCCCCCGGCACTGAGCGTACGCCTACACCCAAACCCCCAATCCCCCCCCCCCCCCCCGGCACTGAGCGCACGCCTACCCCCCCCATACCCCCCCCCGGCACTGAGCGCACGCCTACCCATCCCCCCCCCCGCCGGCACTGAGCGTACGCCTACACCCAAACCACCCCCCCCCCGGCACTGAGCGCACGCCTAAACCCCCCCCCCCCACCCCGGCACTGAGCGCACGCCTACCCCCCACCCCACCCCGGCACTGAGCGCACGCCTAAACCCCCCCCGGCACTGAGCGCACGCCTAAACCCCCCCCCCCCCGGCACTGAGCGCACACCTAGCCACCCCCCCCCCCCCCCCCCCCCCCCCCCCCGGCACTGAGCGCACGCCTACCCCCCAACACCTGCCCGCCTACCCTGACACCCCCCACAACTGGTGGCCTGCCCCCGACACCCCCATTGCTGCTTCCCTGGTGATTGTTTCCTCGTCTTCTCCGCAGGGATCCATCAGTTGTCTTTTGTCTTCTTCATATTCTTCTCCCTCATGTATATGATGACAACTATAAGGATATGGGGACTATCCAGGAAATACTCTGTAAGTGCCGAGGTAAGGAAGTGAGAGCGCGGAGCGAGAGATAAAGTCACAATCTCTAAAGAAACTTAGAATAGTATAACGGATAATCCGTGGTGGTGCTGCCTCCCGGGTATCGGTCCTGCGGATTCTCCAATGGCGTCATACTCACATTGGCAAAGAGGTTGCTATACGTCCAAGTGCGTTTGTGTATTTTTGGTTATTAAATCAAGTTTTATCTTCAACCCGTTTGAAGCAAATGCCTTCCAGTGGATCGCGCCTGTTACCCGGCATATTCCAGAGCTGCACTCACTGTTCTGCTGTTACATCATGTCTTCTCCTCCAGAGCTGCACTCACTATTCTGCTGTTACATCATGTCTTATCCTCCAGAGCTGCACTCACTATTCTGCTGTTACATCATGTCTTCTCCTCCAGAGCTGCACTCACTATTCTGCTGTTACATCATGTCTTCTCCTCCAGAGCTGCACTCACTATTCTGCTGTTAAATCATGTCTTCTCCTCCAGAGCTGCACTCACTATTCTGCTGTTTCATCATGTCTAATCCTCCAGTCACCTCCAGAGCTGCACTCACTATTCTGCTGTTACATCAGGTCTTACCCTCCAGTCACCTGGACACCAGCAGAATAGTGAGTGCAAGTCTGGAGGATAAGACATGAAGTTACAGCAGAATAGTGAGTGCAGCTCTGGAGGATAAGACATGATGTAACGGCAGAATAGTGAGTGCAGCTCTGGAGGATAAGACATGAAGTTACAGCAGAATAGTGAGTGCAGCTCTGGAGGATAAGACATAATGTAACAGCAGAATAGTGAGTGCAGCTTTGGAGGATAAGACATGATGTAACAGCAGAATAGTGAGTGTGATCATTTCCCGGGGTGAACATTCTCTAGCCGCAGACGTCAGGAATACGGGAGAGAACAGATCAGACCCGCATTGAGCTCAACAAGAACAGGAGGAGTAAAGTGCTTTTGACCTGTCACAGACCAATGTCAGGAGTTTTGATTGGTCGGGGAATCAACTAATCAGAAGGACAAGATGGGGTAATTGCTGTGGGCTCCTCCCGGCTCGTTCTCCCGATCAGTGGGGGTTCAGTACGGAGACCCTGACCGAACAAAATGTTTTATATGTTCCTGCGTCTTGTTACATTTTTAAATGTCAGGGATACTTTAAGAACTGTGTAATGAACTCCATGAGTAAGGGGCGGTCCAGCAATAGAATAACAGAGATAATTTATTCCAAAACAGCACCACACTTGTCCTCAGGTTGTGTGTGGTATTACAACTTTGCTCCATTCACTTTAATGGGACTGAGCTGCAATACCACACACAACCTGAGGTCAATTGTGGTGCTGTTATTTTAAAGAAATTGGCTCTGTTTCTATAATGCTGGATAACCCTTTTTTAAAGAAAGGTGGAGAGGATCCCTAGTGTGGGTTCTTCTTTGTGGCCCCATAGTGACGTGTTACAGAATCAATGACAGAAAATATTCTGAAATAACCTGTAACCACTCATCTAATATCTATCTGTACCAGGAACAGCGCTCATATGTCTGGAAGAAGTGGCTGTTCATCTTCAACCTGGCAGCCATCCTGATAGCCTTCGTGTTTTATTATCGTCATAATGTGTACTGCGAACCTGGAGGTAAGGAATTTGCCTCTTAGCCCTTGATAAAGCCACAGCCTCTGGCGAAACGTTTGGCGGGCGGGCAATGTGTTAGAATTTTAATTGTCTCACACTTGTAGATTGTGGACTGCAGCCACAATCTATCTTTTCAATTCAATCAGATAGCATGCAGTGTCATGCCAATCAATGGATTATGGATCAATATGTGTGAGGTTATTTTAATCTTGGCTCAATAAACGTTAAGTTTTATATTGGGTGGGAAATATAGGGTCTTAGTGATCGCTTAGTGGTCAAATGTAAATAATATTGGATTTACCCTCCACTCATAGGTCCTTTTTTTTTGCATTAAGGAAGGGGACCTAGCCCAAAAATATAGAATATAACGACTATAATACTGCTCCTATATACAAGAATATAACTACTATAATACTGCACCCTATATACAAGAATGTAACTACTATAATACTGCTCTTATATACAAGAATATAACTACTATAATACTGCTCCTATATACAAGAATGTAACTACTATAATACTGCTCCTATATACAAGAATATAACTGCTATAATACTGCTCCTATATACAAGAATATAACTACTATAATACTGCTCCTCTATACAAGAATATAACTACTATAATACTGCCTCCTATATACAAGAATATAACTACTATAATACTGCTCCTATATACAAGAATATAACTACTATAATACTGTCTCCTATATACAAGAATATAACTACTATAATACTGCTCCTATATACAAGAATATAACTACTATAATACTGCTCCTATATACAAGAATATAACTACTATAATACTGCTCCTATATACAAGAATATAACTACTATAATACTACTCCTATATACAAGAATATAACTACTATAATACTGCTCCTATATACAAGAATATAACTTCTATAATACTGCCTCCTATATACAAGAATATAACTACTATAATACTGCTCCTATATACAAGAATATAACTACTATAATACTGCTTCCTATATACAAGAATATAACTACTATAATACTGCTCCTATATACAAGAATATAACTGCTATAATACTGCCTCCTATATACAAGAATATAACTGCTATAATACTGCTCCTATATACAAGAATATAACTACTATAATACTGCTCCTATATACAAGAATATAACTACTATAATTCTGCCTCCTATATACAAGAATATAACTACTATAATACTGCTCCTATATACAAGAATATAACTACTATAATACTGCTCCTATATACAAGAATATAACTACCATAATACTGCCTCCTATATACAAGTATATAACTACTATAATACTGCTCTTATATACAAGAATATAACTAATATAATACTGTTCCTATATACAAGAATATAACTACTATAATACTGCTCCTATATACAAGAATATAACTACTATAATACTGCTCCTATATACAAGAATATAACTACTATAATACTGCCTCCTATATACAAGAATATAACTGCTATAATACTGCTCCTATATACAAGAATATAACTACTATAATACTGCTCCTATATACAAGAATATAACTACTATAATACTGCTCCTATATACAAGAATATAACTTCTATAATACTGCCTCCTATATACAAGAATATATCTACTATAATACTGCTCCTATATACAAGAATATAACTACTATAATACTGCTCCTATATACAAGAATATAACTACTATAATACTGCTTCCTATATACAAGAATATAACTACTATAATACTGCTCCTATATAGAATATATCTACTATAATACTGCTCCTATATACAAGAATATAACTACTATAATACTGCCTCCTATATACAAGAATATAACTGCTATAATACTGCTCCTATATACAAGAATATAACTACTATAATACTGCTCCTATATACAAGAATATATCTACTATAATACTGCTCCTATATACAAGAATATAACTACTATAATACTGCTCCTATATACAAGAATATAACTACTATAATACTGCTCTTATATACAAGAATATAACTAATATAATACTGTTCCTATATACAAGTATATAACTACTATAATACTGCTCCTATATACAAGAATATAACTACTATAATACTGCTCTTATATACAAGAATATAACTAATATAATACTGTTCCTATATACAAGTATATAACTAAGTCCAAAGTGTTAGGCACAGCTCACTCGTACGCCCTTTCTGCGTCTCGGACGAGACTGAACCACAACTCGTATGATTATGAAAAATGAAGAGATGTCCAGCGCAGGTTCCAAGCAATACGAAATAATTTATTCAGCAGTAACACGACATGATGACAGGTAGGTGACGCGTTTCAGCCACAATCTGCGGCCTTAGTCATACAACAATACATTACAAATGAATCTCTTTTATAAGGGAGAGAGGCAGGGTTCTATCCAGCAGGAAGGGTGTGCCCGGTGAGTAAAATCATCCTCAGGGTTAACCCGTTGCTGGAAGTTAACTCGCTCATCCCCGTACAATTGTGATATAAAAACGCATGGTTTGTGTGAACACATGCTAAAAATTACAAATAGTACAAACAAACCCATATTAAATGGGATTCACAATTATAAAAGGTTCTTATGTACGGATTGGATAATGGTGTCTGTAAATTAGTCATAAACCAATATTTGATGGTCACTTATATAACTTATAAAAATAGCAATTTCATATGAAAATATTTATCAAATGTATATAATGTAATAATTTGCTAAATTTTATACGGCAAACACCATGTCTTAGAGAAATGGGAAGATCAATGTGAAAATACGAAATATTGAAATAGACTCATATGTGTTAGTATTGTGAATTTATCTGGATTTTCTTCATATGAACAAAGTCACATGTTGATGACGATAATTTAATCCTAAATAATTAGATAATATTCATTATATTGCACAGAGGGCATAAAGCGATATAAATTCAATTTGATTATCTGTGTATTTTAAACATTAAATATTTTAACTACTAAATTCGTAATATGTATAAAGAGTCATAATTTCAATAATGCAATATCACATCTTGTCTTTGATTCAGGCCTTGGGGGTACCTAGTTTGTAATTTTATAATCCAATAAACTTCCCTATCCAGTAGTTTTTGTTTAATATTTCCACCCCTAATTGTGTGGGCAACTTTTTCTATTCCCTGAAGGCTAAGACCAGAGAAATCCCCCTCATGGTTTTCTGCACAATGTCTACTGACCATGGATAAATGTCTAGTTTGGAAATGGGGAATATCAGACAGGTGTTTTCTGATCCTCGCCTTCAGGGGGTTCGTGGTGCACCCAACATATTGGACTTGGCATAGTTCACATGTCATTAGATACACCACATTATTAGTGTTACAATTTATGTATCCAGACATGTTAAATGTTTCTTTTGTTGTGGTGGAGAAAAAAGTTTTACTGTTTTTCATAATTGTACAACAAATACATTTCAGGTGTCCACATTTATAATTTCCTTTCACTTTTAACCAGGTAGAATTTTTCTTTTCTGTTGAACTATAAAGACTGGGAGAAATATATTGCCCAATGGTTTTTGCTTTTTTCGAAATATATTTATATCCATTTTCAAATATTTTTGTATAATGACTGTCATTCGCTACCATTGGCAGATATTTTTCCACTATATGACAGATTTGTCTAAAATTTTGGCTGTAATTAGTAGAAAAAATAAGTGGTTTTTTATGATTCTGTGATGTATGTCGCTTAAATTTTTTGTTATCTCCATATATTAGCTCGCTTCTATTTCTTTTACTGGCAATATTTTTTGCTCTTTCTAATGACCATTTTTGATATCCTCTCTGGCTTAATCTTTGCGATATATCATCCACTTCACGATCAAAGATCTCTGGAGTGGAATAATTACGTCTGGCCCTTATCATCTCCCCCACTGGAAGATTTTTAATTACGTGGGGGGGATGACAAGACCCTGCCTGTAATATAGAGTTTGCTGAAAGTTCCTTACGGTATGTGGAGGTCTCAATTTTGGCATTTATTACATCACCTCTTAATGTTAAATCCAAAAAATGTATTTCATTTTCGTGACTATGTAATGTAAATTTGAGATTGCAAGGATTATGATTCAGATATTCACCAAAGTGCTGTGTAGTCGGCATAGACGACCTCCCGATAAATAGGAGGTCGTCTATATACCGACCATACCACAAAATATGTTGACTACAACTATTGTTGTGGGAAAACAAAAACTCCTTTTCCCACCAACTCATAAAGAGATTTGCTAATGAGGGCGAGAATTTTGCTCCCATGCTCGCTCCGGTGATCTGCAGAAAAAATATTCCATCAAACATAAAGAAGTTGTGTTTTAGTAAATAATCAACCACCAAAATGATAAAATCCTGCAGATCCTCGGAGTATGGAGCATATGTGGACAAGAACCATTCTAAGGCAATACATGCCTCCTTGTGTGGAATGACCGAATATAGGGCCGAGACATCAGCTGTTATCCATCTCATCCCGGGTTCCCACTTGATGTTGTCCATAGCAACCAGAACATCTCTGGTATCTTGGAGGAAACCCGGGATGAGAGGGACCAACGGCTGAAGTCTAGAATCTACCCATTCACACAATCTCTCATTGAGTGAACCAATTCCGGCAACTATAGGTCGCATTTGTGGAGGAAATGTATTCTTGTGTATTTTCGGCAATGAATGGAAAATTGACATAATAGGGTTAGACACCTTAATATAGTCACCTTCTTTTGTAGTTAGATGACCCTCACTAATGCCTCGATCCACTATATTAAAGAGGAGGTTTTTGAACTGTGGTGTTGGATTGGTCCTCAATATTCGATATGTATTGGTATCGGATAGCATCTCCATATTTAATTGCATATACAGTTTTACTATCCAACACCACAATTCCACCTCCCTTATCCTCTTCGCGAATAACAATTTCCTTTGCTGACATGAGTTCTTTGAGTGCTTTTCTCTCATGTGTATTGAGATTGTGTTTAATTGGGGGGATATTTTGGGACAATTTGTAGGTCTTTTTCCACCAAGGCTTGAAATTGGTCAAGAATCGGGGTGCGGGACATAATGGGGTAGAAGCTGGGGTTAGGGGTACAAAATACAGGTGTAATATCTTTCCTATGCGATGATAATTGTTGTAATTCGGAGAGGGGTGGTGAGCTCTTTGAAAGTTTGAAAGTCCAATTAAACACAATCTCAATACACATGAGAGAAAAGCACTCAAAGAACTCATGTCAGCAAAGGAAATTGTTATTCGCAAAGCGGATAAGGGAGGTGGAATTGTGGTGTTGGATAGTAAGCTGTATATGCAATTAAATATGGAGATGCTATCCGATACCAATACATATCGAATATTGAGGACCAATCCAACACCACAGTTCAAAAACCTCCTCTTTAATATAGTGGATCGAGGCATTAGTGAGGGTCATCTAACTACAAAAGAAGGTGACTATATTAAGGTGTCTAACCCTATTATGTCAATTTTCCATTCATTGCCGAAAATACACAAGAATACATTTCCTCCACAAATGCGACCTATAGTTGCCGGAATTGGTTCACTCAATGAGAGATTGTGTGAATGGGTAGATTCTAGACTTCAGCCGTTGGTCCCTCTCATCCCGGGTTTCCTCCAAGATACCAGAGATGTTCTGGTTGCTATGGACAACATCAAGTGGGAACCCGGGATGAGATGGATAACAGCTGATGTCTCGGCCCTATATTCGGTCATTCCACACAAGGAGGCATGTATTGCCTTAGAATGGTTCTTGTCCACATATGCTCCATACTCCGAGGATCTGCAGGATTTTATCATTTTGGTGGTTGATTATTTACTAAAACACAACTTCTTTATGTTTGATGGAATATTTTTTCTGCAGATCACCGGAGCGAGCATGGGAGCAAAATTCTCGCCCTCATTAGCAAATCTCTTTATGAGTTGGTGGGGAAAAGGAGTTTTTGTTTTCCCACAACAATAGTTGTAGTCAACATATTTTGTGGTATGGTCGGTATATAGACGACCTCCTATTTATCGGCGAGGTCGTCTATGCCGACTACACAGCACTTTGGTGAATATCTGAATCATAATCCTTGCAATCTCAAATTTACATTACATAGTCACGAAAATGAAATACATTTTTTGGATTTAACATTAAGAGGTGATGTAATAAATGCCAAAATTGAGACCTCCACATACCGTAAGGAACTTTCAGCAAACTCTATATTACAGGCAGGGTCTTGTCATCCCCCCCACGTAATTAAAAATCTTCCAGTGGGGAGATAAGGGCCAGACGAAATTATTCCACTCCAGAGATCTTTGATCGTGAAGTGGATGATATATCGCAAAGATTAAGCCAGAGAGGATATCAAAAATGGTCATTAGAAAGAGCCAAAAATATTGCCAGTAAAAGAAATAGAAGCGAGCTAATATATGGAGATAACAAAAAATTTAAGCGACATACATCACAGAATCATAAAAAACCACTTATTTTTTCTACTAATTACAGCCAAAATTTAGACAAATCTGTCATATAGTGGAAAAATATCTGCCAATGGTAGCGAATGACAGTCATTATACAAAAATATTTGAAAATGGATATAAATATATTTCGAAAAAAAGCAAAAACCATTGGGCAATATATTTCTCCCAGTCTTTATAGTTCAACAGAAAAGAAAAATTCTACCTGGTTAAAAGTGAAAGGAAATTATAAATGTGGACACCTGAAATGTATTTGTTGTACAATTATGAAAAACAGTAAAACTTTTTTCTCCACCACAACAAAAGAAACATTTAACATGTCTGGCTACATAAATTGTAACACTAATAATGTGGTGTATCTAATGACATGTGAACTATGCCAAGTCCAATATGTTGGGTGCACCACGAACCCCCTGAAGGCGAGGATCAGAAAACACCTGTCTGATATTCCTCATTTCCAAACTAGACATTTATCCATGGTCAGTAGACATTGTGCAGAAAACCATGAGGGGGATTTCTCCGGTCTTAGCCTTCAGGGAATAGAAAAAGTTGCCCACACAATTAGGGGTGGAAATATTAAACAAAAACTACTGGATAGGGAAGTTTATTGGATTATAAAATTACAAACTAGGTACCCCCAAGGCCTGAATCAAAGACAAGATGTGATATTGCATTATTGAAATTATGACTCTTTATATATATTACGAATTTAGTAGTTAAAATATTTAATGTTTAAAATACACAGATAATCAAATTGAATTTATATCGCTTTATGCCCTCTGTGCAATATAATGAATATTATCTAATTATTTAGGATCAAATTATCGTCATCAACATGTGACTTTGCTCATATGAAGAAAATCCAGATAAATTCGCAATACTAACACATATGAGTCCGTTTCAATATTTCGTATTTTCACATTGATCTTCCCATTTCTCTAAGACATGGTGTTTGCCGTATAAAATTTAGCAAATTATTACATTATATACATTTGATAAATATTTTCATATGAAATTGCTATTTTTATAAGTTATATAGTGACCATCAAATATTGGTTTATGACTAATTTACAGACACCATTATCCAATCCGTACATAAGAACCTTTTATAATTGTGAATCCCATTTAATATGGGTTTGTTTGTACTATTTGTAATTTTTAGCATGTGTTCACACAAACCATGCGTTTTTATATCACAATTGTACGGGGAATGAGCGAGTTAACTTCCAGCAACGGGTTAACCCTGAGGATGATTTTACTCACCGGGCACACCCTTCCTGCTGGATAGAACCCTGCCTCTCTCCCTTATAAAAGAGATTCATTTGTAATGTATTGTTGTATGACTAAGGCCGCAGATTGTGGCTGAAACGCGTCACCTACCTGTCATCATGTCGTGTTACTGCTGAATAAATTATTTCGTATTGCTTGGAACCTGCGCTGGACATCTCTTCATTTTTCATAAGTATATAACTACTATAATACTGCCCCCTATATACAAGAATATAACTACTATAATACTGCTCCTGTATACAAGAATATAACTACTATAATACTGCTCCCTATATACAAGAATATAACTACTATAATACTGCCCCCTATATACAAGAATATAACTACTATAATACTGCCCCTATATACAAGAATATAACTACTATAATACTGCTCCTGTATACAAGAATATAACTACTATAATACTGCCCCTATATACAAGAATATAACTACTATAATACTGCTCCTATATACAAGAATATAACTACTATAATACTGCTCCTATATACAAGAATATAACTACTATAATACTGCCCCTATATACAAGAATATAACTACTATAATACTGCTCCTATATACAAGAATATAACTACTATAATACTGCTTTATATACAAGAATATAACTACTATAATACTGCCTCCTATATACAAGAATATAACTACTATAATACTCCTCCTATATACAAGAATATAACTACTATAATACTCCTCCTATATACAAGAATATAACTACTATAATACGGCCTCCTATATACAAGAATATATCTACTATAATACTGCTCCTATATACAAGAATATATCTACTATAATACTGCTCCTATATACAAGAATATAACTTCTATAATACTGCCTCCTATATACAAGAATATATCTACTATAATACTGCTCCTATATACTAGAATATAACTACTATAATACTGCCCCCTATATACAAGAATATAACTACTATAATACTGCTCCTATATACAAGAATATAACTACTATAATACGGCCTCCTATATACAAGAATATATCTACTATAATACTACCCCTATATACAAGAATATAACTACTATAATACTGCTCCTATATACAAGAATATAACTACTATAATACTGCTCCTATATACAAGAATATAACTACTATAATGCTGCTCCTATATACAAGAATATAACTACTATAATACTGCTCCTATACACAAGAATATAACTACTATAATGCTGCTCCTATATACAAGAATATAACTACTATAATACTGCCCCTATATACAAGAATATAACTACTATAATACTGCTCCTATATACAAGAATATAACTACTATAATACTGCTTTATATACAAGAATATAACTACTATAATACTCCTCCTATATACAAGAATATAACTTCTATAATACTGCCTCCTATATACAAGAATATATCTACTATAATACTGCCTCCTATATACAAGAATATATCTACTATAATACTGCTCCTATATACAAGAATATAACTACTATAATACTCCTCCTATATACAAGAATATAACTTCTATAATACTGCCTCCTATATACAAGAATATATCTACTATAATACTGCCTCCTATATACAAGAATATATCTACTATAATACTGCTCCTATATACAAGAATATAACTACTATAATACGGCCTCCTATATACAAGAATATATCTACTATAATACTGCTCCTATATACAAGAATATATCTACTATAATACTGCTCCTATATACAAGAATATAACTTCTATAATACTGCCTCCTATATACAAGAATATATCTACTATAATACTGCTCCTATATACTAGAATATAACTACTATAATACTGCCCCCTATATACAAGAATATAACTACTATAATACTGCTCCTATATACAAGAATATAACTACTATAATACGGCCTCCTATATACAAGAATATATCTACTATAATACTGCTCCTATATACGAGAATATAACTACTATAATACTGCTCCTATATACAAGTATATAACTACTATAATACTGCCTCTATATACAAGACTATAACTACTATAATACTGCTCCTATATACAAGAATATAACTACTATAATACTGCTCCTATATACAAGAATATAACTACTATAATACTGCTCCTATATACAAGAATATAACTACTATAATGCTGCTCCTATACACAAGAATATAACTACTATAATGCTGCTCCTATACACAAGAATATAACTACTATAATACTGCCCCTATATACAAGAATATAACTACTATAATACTGCTCCTATATACAAGAATATAACTACTATAATACTGCTCCTATATACAAGTATATAACTACTATAATACTCCTCCTATATACAAGAATATAACTACTATAATACTCCTCCTATATAGAAGAATATAACTACTATAATACTGCTCCTATATACAAGTATATAACTACTATAATACTGCCTCTATATACAAGAATATAACTACTATAATACTGCTCCTATATACAAGAATATAACTACTATAATACTGCCCCCTATGTATACAAGAATATAACTACTATAATACTGCCTCCTATATACAAGAATATATCTACTATAATACTGCTCCTATATACAAGAATATAACTACTATAATACTGCCTCCTATATACAACAATATAACTACTATAATACTGCCCTATATACAAGAATATAACTACTATAATACTGCTCCCTATATACAAGAATATAACTACTATAATACTGCCTCCTATATACAAGAATATAACTACTATAATACTGCCCCCTATGTATACAAGAATATAACTACTATAATACTGCCTCCTATATACAACAATATAACTACTATAATACTGCCCTATATACAAGAATATAACTACTATAATACTGCTCCTATATACCAGAATATAACTACTATAATACTGCTCCTATATATAAGAATATAACTACTATAATACTGCCTCCTATATACAAGAATATAACTACTATAATACTGCCCCCTATATACAAGAATATAACTACTATAATACTGCCCCCTATATACAAGAATATAACTACTATAATACTGCTCCCTATATACAAGAATATATCTACTATAATACTGCTCCTATATACAAGAATATAACTACTATAATACTGCTCCTATATACAACAATATAACTACTATAATACTGCTCCTATATACAAGAATATAACTACTATAATACTGCTCCTATATACAACAATATAACTACTATAATACTGCTCCTACATGTAATGGTTTCTTATTCTCTCCTCTATAGTTTACACCTTCTTCGCATTCTTCGAGTACCTGGTGGTCTTTTCTAACATGGGTTTCCACATGACGGCCTGGTTGGATTTCGGCAGTAAGGAGCTTCTGGTCTCCTCTCTGGATAAACGCATCTGAGGAGGAACCGAACACGTTCTGGCGGTCAGTGGTCACCGCGCGGTCACTATAACACCCGGAGCTATTGTCCTTCCCACCCCAGAAGACACAGGTCCCTCTCCTGGGATTGGATCAGTAGTGGCGTCGGCTGTTGTGCGGTGGTTTCTAGAGGATTTGCGGTGAAGATGTTGGTGGCGTTGGATGTTGTGAAGATGTGATTATACCGCCATATAGGTATATACCTGCAGGCTGTGCTGCTATATCATGATTATTATCAGTACTGATGCGGTGTGTAGTGGATCTGATCATGAGAGCGCGTTCTGGATGACTGTAATGCTTTCCGTGGTCTCCAGGGGGCGCTGTTTACCTGCAGCGGTATTACCACCATAGACGTTAGCGCTTGTGGGCAGTGTGATGTCGGATCTGTGGACTCCCCCCCCCCCCCCCCCCCCCCCCCCAACTCACACACATGTACAGATTATATATAATATATCTATATACACATAATAATAAAAAATATGTGTATGAAAAAAAAAAAAAAAATATATATATATATATATATATATATATATATATATATATATATATATATAATAATATAATATATATTACACACACACACACCTATATATATATTCATGGCGATAAATGTTGTCCCCCCTGAATTTTTTCCAGAAAATCAAGTATTTCTCACAGGAAAGGATTGCAGTAACACATGTTTTGCTATACACATGTTTATTCCCTTTGTGTGTATTGGAACTAAACCTGGGGAAAGTAACAGCTGTGGGCAAGTTTGCAACCCATGGCACTGTAGATAATCTCCCTGGGTGTGGACGGAAGAGAAAAATTGATGAAAGGTGTCAATACAGGATAGTCCGGATGGTGGATAAGCAGCCCCAAACAAGTTCCAAAGATATTCAAGCTGTCCTGCAGACTCAGGGAGCATCAGTGTCAGTGCGAACTATCCGTTGACATTTAAATGAAATGAAACGTTATGGCAGGAGACCCAGGAGGACCCCACTATGGCAGGAGACCCAGGAGGACCCCACTATGGCAGGAGACCCAGGAGGACCCCACTATGGCAGGAGACCCAGGAGGATCCCACTATGGCAGGAGACCCAGGAGGACCCCACTATGGCAGGAGACCCAGGAGGACCCCACTATGGAGGAGACCAGGAGGACCCCACTGCTGACACAGAGACATAAAAAAGAAAGACTACATTTTGCCTAAATGAACTTGAGTAACCAAAATCCTTCTGGGAAAACGTCTTCTGGACAGATGAGACAAGATAGATCTTTTTGGTAAAGCTCATCATTCTACTGTTTACCGAAAACGGAATGAGGCCTACAAAGAAAAGAGCACAGTACCTACAGTGACATATGGGGGAGGTCAGTGATGTTTTGGGTTGTTTTGCTGCCTCTGGCACTGGGGGCCTTGAATGTGTACAAGACATCATGAAATCTGAGGATTACCAATGGATTTTGGGTCGCACTGTACAGCCCAGTGTCAGAAAGCTGGGTTTGTGTCCGAGATCTTGGGTCTTCCAGCAAGACAATGACCCCAAACATACGTCAAAAAGCCCAAGAAATGGATGGAAACAAAGCGCTGGAGAGTTCTGAAGTGTCAGCAATGAGTCCAGATCTAAATCCCATTGATCACCTGTGGAGAGATCTTATAATTACTGTTGGGAAAAGGCGCCTTCCAATAACAGACCTGGAGCAATTTGTAAAGGAAGAGTGGTCCAACATTCCGGCTGAGAGGTGTAAGAAGCTTATTGATGGTTATAGGAAGAGTTGTCCAACATTCCGGCTGAGAGGTGTAAGAAGATTATTGATGGTTATAGGAAGAGTGGTCCAACATTCCGGCTGAGAGGTGTAAGTAGATTATTGATGGTTATAGGAAGACACTGATTTCACTTTTTTTTTTTTTTCCAAAGGGTGCAACCAAATATTAAGTTAAGGGGCCAATAATTTTGTCCAGACCATTTTTGGAGTTTGGTGACATTATGTCCAATTTGCTTTTTTTCCTCCTTTTTTGGTTTAGTTCCAATACACACAAAGGGAATAAACATGTGTATAGCAAACACTTACGACCATGACTGTATAAGGTGTGTGTATGTGTGTATGTATATATATATATATATATATATATATATATATATATATATATATATATATATATATATATATATATATATATATAATATATTGCAAATAAAAACGGCACAACCAATGTCCAGAAGAGAAGTGAAATAAGGGGTGCCCGCATAGCTGGAACCTGGGTCCGTTGGTTCCTCAATCCAGACAATAGCAAATATGATGCAGCACTCCACAAGTTGCAAAAAAGGTGGTTTTATTCCATCATGTGCATAGACACAGATGGTCTATGCACATGATGGAATAAAACCACCTTTTTTGCAACTTGTGGAGTGCTGCATCATATTTGCATATATATATATATATATATATATATATATATATATATATATATATATATATATATATATATATATAGTAACTGACAATCACAGAGGAGGATTATTATTTCACAGATTAATTTATTTTTGATACATTTTATAGATTTTATCTTGTCTGAGTCATGTGACAGATCTTCTTTTAATAAATGAAAATTATAATGACCCCTTCTGGATACTCATCATTATTGAGCAAATGAGCGAAGATACACAGGCCACCCTGCATCTGCACATGGCCGGGCGCCAGCTTCGTATCCACCAGAAATAATAGCGAATACAATATGATCCCAGAATGCCGAGCTGTTATGATGGCAGTCGGGGGCCTGGTGAAAACTCATAGACCCTCCCTATAATCCGGGCTGTCAGCAGCTGTTGCAAAACTACAACTCCCAGCATGCCCGGACGGCCAAAGGTCTGGGTATGCTGGGAGCTGTAGTTTTGCAACAGCTGGTGGCACCCTGGTTGTGAAACACTGCTAGACTCTCAGTATATGCTCAGTCAATTAATAAATAGTAAAAAAAAAAAAAAAAAAAATAAAAGTTCTAAAATGGTACTAAAAGTACTAACAACTTTGTATGAAAAAGAAAGGGGACAAAACACCGGCGCACCCTGTGCCTTTACTTCACATAGGTAGTTGTAAAAAAAGGTGTGTAGATAGTACTGCTCACCTTGTTGTGTTGCGCTCCGGGCGCAACACCGCAGTCAGCCTTGAATAGGAGAAAACAGCAGCAGCCTGTGTCTGTCCGTGCCCAGCATCCTGGGGTGGTGTTGCAATGTAGAAATCCGCGTTTCGAGGTGGTCTGCACCCCTCTTCCCTGACCTGAGGAAGAGGGGTGCAGACCCCCTCGAAACGCGTTGTCTACTACTCTATCAAATAAAAGAACGCTGTTCTATACTACCTGGAGTGTATTAGCATTCTTCACTCCACCCAGCGAGCGCCAAATAAGTGTCAACTTTTCTTCACCCCACCAAGAGTGCGGATTTCTACTAAAAGTGCTAAAACATGGTTATTGGCGTCTAAAGGGGGGGGGGGGAGGGGGAATAACCCAGTGCCAGAAAGACTGAATAAAAAATTATCAAAAACCCTATCTCCTTAAAGGGGTAATGAAAAATAGTTTACTGCACGTTAAAAAATAAAAATAAAAAAAAAGTAGAGGAATCAGAATTTTTTTTCTTATTTTTAAAATTGGTTCTATTTAAAAATAGTAAAATTACAAAAACTGTAATTATGGTATTGGTGTAATCCTACTGACCTTCAGAATTAAAGGTAACTAAAAAAAGGTCTAAAACAAAACCCTCATCAAGCGATGGGCACGAGTCACTCTCTTTAGTTGTATTCTTGTACACGGGGGCAGTATTATAGGATAAATTGTTCTTGCCATAATTCCACGAGTCCTCGGGTAGCACAGAAGAGTAAAACTGTAACTCTGAATCCTAGGACCGCCCACTCCTCCTTGAACCGCCCACATCAAATACTAATAAGACGGAATTAGTAAACGTATGGAATGGTATAATTGTCCTTCATCTGACTAATAGATCTTAAAAAACACAGAAACCGCAAACTGAAATCAAACATTTGTGTCCGACTCAAAACTTTTGACTACGACTTTATCTGTTTCTCAGGGATCTTCATTACCATTACTCACCACCAGGTGGCAGCTTAAACCTGTGCCATGCTCCGATGAGTAATGTGCGTCCTGTTCTGTTCTCCTTGGAAGAATTTTAACAACTCTGTACAGGAGAACCATCTGTCCCATCAATGACTGGACAGGAGCTCTATCTGCCCCATCAATGGCTGGACAGGAGCTCTATCTGCCCCATCAATGACTCTGGACAGGAGCTCTATCTGCCCCATCAATGACTCTGGACAGGAGCTCTATCTGTCCCATCAATGACTGTACAGGAGCTCTATCTGCACCATCAATGACTCTGTACAGGAGAACTATCTGCCCCTGCACTGACTATGAACAGGAGCTCTATCTGTCCCATCAGTTACTCTGGACAGGAAAACTATCTGCCCTATCAATGACTCTGGAGAGGAGAACTATCTGCCCCATCAATGTCTCTGGACAGGAGGTCTATCTGCACCATCAATGACTCTGGACAGGAGCTCTATCTGCCCCAGCACTGACTATGAACCGGAGCCCTATCTGCCCCATCAATGACTGGACAGGAGCTCCATCTGCCCCATCACTCACTCTGGACAGGAGCTCTATCTGCCCCATCAATGACTCTGTACAGGAGCTCTATCTGCCCCATCAATGACTCTGGACAGGAGAACAATCTGCCCCATCAATGTCTCTAGACAGGATAACTCTGCCCCATCAATGTCTCTGGACAGGATAACTCTGCCCCATCAATGTGCCTGGACAGGAGAACTATCTGCCCCAGCAGTTACTATGAACAGGACCTCTATCTGCCCCAGCACTGACTCTGGACAGGAGCTCTATCTGCCCCATCAATGACTCTGTACAGGAGCTCTATCTGCCCCATCACTCACTCTGTACAGGAGAACTATCTGCCCCATCAAGGTCTCTGAACAGGAGAACTATCTGCCCCAGCAGTTACTATGAACAGGAGATCTATCTGCCCCAGCACTGACTCTGGACAGGAGCTCTATCTGCCCCATCAATGACTCTGGACAGGAGAACTATCTGCCCCATCAATGACTCTGGACAGGAGAACTATCTGCCCCAGTAATGACTCTGGACAGGAGAACTATTTGCCCCATCAATGACTCTGGACAGGAGAACTATATGCACCATCAATGACTCTGGACAGGAGCTCTATCTGCCCCAGCACTGACTATGAACCGGAGCCCTATCTGCCCCATCAATGACTGGACAGGAGCTCCATCTGCCCCATCACTCACTCTGGACAGGAGCTCTATCTGCCCCATCAATGACTCTGTACAGGAGCTCTATCTGCCCCATCAATGACTCTGGACAGGAGAACAATCTGCCCCATCAATGTCTCTAGACAGGATAACTCTGCCCCATCAATGTCTCTGGACAGGATAACTCTGCCCCATCAATGTGTTTGGACAGGAGAACTATCTGCCCCAGCAGTTACTATGAACAGGACCTCTATCTGCCCCAGCACTGACTCTGGACAGGAGCTCTATCTGCCCCATCAATGACTCTGTACAGGAGCTCTATCTGCCCCATCACTCACTCTGTACAGGAGAACTATCTGCCCCATCAAGGTCTCTGAACAGGAGAACTATCTGCCCCAGCAGTTACTATGAACAGGAGATCTATCTGCCCCAGCACTGACTCTGGACAGGAGCTCTATCTGCCCCATCAATGACTCTGGACAGGGTAACTATCTGCACCATCAATGACTTTGGACAGGAGGTCTATCTGCACCATCAATGACTCTGGACAGGAGATCTATCTGCCCCAGCACTGACTATGAACAGGAGCCCTATCTGCCCCATCAATGACTTTGGACAGGAGCTCTATCTGCCCCATCAATGACTATGAACAGGAGCTCTATCTGCACCATCAATGACTCTGTACAGGAGCTCTGTCTGCCCCATCAGTGACTCTGGACAGGAGCTCTATCTGTCCCAGCTCTATGAACAGGAGGTCTATCGGCCCCAGCACTCACTTTGGACAGGAGATCTATCTGCACCATCAATGACTATAAACAGGAGCTCTATCTGTCCCGGCACTGACTATGAACAGGAGCTCTGTCTGTCCCATCAATGACTCTGGGCTGGAGCTCTATGTGCCCCATCAATGACTCTGTACAGGAGCTCTATCTGCCACAGCACTGACTCTGGACAGGAGCTCTATCTGCCCCATCAATGACTCTGGACAGGAGCTCTATCTGCCCCATCAATGACTATGGACAGGAGCTCTATCTGCCCCATCAATGACTATGAACAGGAGCTCTATGTGCCCCATCAATGACTCTGTACAGGAGCTCTATCTGCCACAGCACTGACTCTGGACAGGAGCTCTATCTGCCCCATCAATGACTCTGGACAGGAGCTCTATCTGCCCCATCAATGACTATGGACAGGAGCTCTATCTGCCCCATCAATGACTATGAACAGGAGCTCTATCTGCCCCATCAATGACTTTGTACAGGAGCTCTATCTGCCCCATCACTGACTTTGGACAGGAGCTCTATTTGTGGTCATGGCTCGAAGGGCCATGGAAGCAATTTATGCAAGAAAGGAGAACAAGTGTACTTACCGTCCTGAGACTTGCAGCATCGGGAGACCTAGTACATAACCATGGAATATAAACAGCGGATGAGGTGTGCCCAATTACCGCGACCGTGGGCACACCTATAGACGGCAAAGAGTCAAAAGTAGGGTGCAACTCTATTTTATTGGTACCATAACGCCAAAATCTTAAATACATTTGCCATTTCAGTTGAGGGATCAGGTATGTACCGGTCAAAACAGCTGGAGTTCCAGCGGCCTAATTTCGTAATGATGTGAGCCGGGACATCGTGTTTGGAGGCCACAGAGGCTGCCCTGATCCTGAATGAGTGGGAGGAGGACAGGGCACGCCCACCCACCGGGAGGAGAGGACTGTCCGCTGCTTGCCCGGACAGCATGGAGAGGAGATCAGTGAGAGATGAAACCGGGCACCACTGATGTGAAGCAGGGAAGTACCTAATGGACACTCCCCATCTGCAGGTTTTGGTGGCTAGTAAAGTGAGGGTGAGACCATGCCCGTTGGCCGATAGTTGGCTCAGGGTCAGCCCGGGTGCTCTGAGGCCAAGGCGCGTGAATTCCCCTGGTCTAAGGAACCCGTAGAAAGCAAGGTGTATTGCAGCTTTGATGACCGTGCTGAGGTGAAACCCAAAAGGGTGTGTGTCCAGTAAGGAAGACATGGCCCGAAAAATATCCCCCGTGACCGGTGCACGAGAAGGGTATTTGGGGTGAGACAGGACTAAAATACCTTTGAGTGCTGTTTTGATCGGATGAGCGGAGAGTAGTGAAGAGGCGTGTGGGTGCAAAAGAGACCTGTGGTGTTGAAGACCCATTAAGTGGAGTTTGATGGTGTTCTGAGACAGGTGTAAAGAAGAATGGAAAAGCCAACAAAAGCTAGGGCAGAGTGTATGGTGATTGTGGGGGAAAGTCCTAGGTCATGCATGAAAGAGGTGAAGACCGCCAAGGTGGCGTCATAGGCCCGGATCGTGCTGGGAGCTAGGGACTTCCTAATTAGGGTATTGGCTATGGTGATGTATCTGGCTAGTCCGTCAGCAGTTGTTGAAACGGAGGCACCGGGACTCCGACCCTGTCTGCGTCTGGCTGCACCTGAAAAAATACACTGAATTTAGCCCGAGAGAGTGCATCGGCCGCCAAATTCTTCTTACCTTCTATATGTTCCACAAAAAAATGAAAATTGTGCTGGAGAGATAGTAAAATGAACCTCCTAACAAAGCGCATTATGTGGGGAGATCTGGAGTGTCCTTTGTTGAGAATTTCGACTGTGGCGGCATTGTCGCACAAAAACCGAACTGTGGAGTTGGCCCAGGAACGCCCCCAGACAGCAGCGGTGGCTACAATGGGGTATGTTTTGAACAGGGCTGAAGTTTCTCTAAAGTCAGGAATGTGAAGGATCTCTGTTGGTCAGGGGCCGGCCAACCATTTGTTCCCGTGAATGGCCGCGAAGCCAGCCGCTGAGGCATCAGACTCTATTGTTGGGGACATTTCCGATAAAGAAGAGACGAAAAAGGAGACACCATTCCAGCTCTCCAAGAAGTAATCCCACATTAGTAAGTCCGCCATCGCCTCGTAGTTGACATGTATGATGTGCCTTTGACCCGAGACTGAGGGGAGAAGGTCCAGGAGTCTGGATATGAAGGCTCTCCTCTGAGGGATGATCCTCATGGCGAAAGCCATCATGCCCAGGAGGCTCTGTAGTTCTACCCTGATCACCGTGCAACTTCTGGATAGTTTGTGTATCATCTCTCAGGTTCTGGCTAGTTTCTCCTGGGGAAGTCTAGCCTGCATGCTCACCGTATCTAGGATGATGCCTAAAAACACCAGCTGTCTGACGGGGCCCTCAGTCTTGTGGGGTGCAACTGGGACCCCGATTTCCTTGAACAAAGACAGTAGAGAAGTGAGATTGAAGGGAGAGAGATCGGGACGTTCGAGCAGTAAGAAGTCATCCAGATAGTGAATGGTATGTTGACAGTTGGCGACGTTCTGAAGCGCCCAATGCAGTGCAGAGGCTAGCTGGTCAAAAAGCCAGGGGCTGCTCTTGGCCCTGAATGTGAGTTTAACTGCAAAATAGTACTTGTTCAGCCATTTGACTCCGTGCCATTGCCAGAGGTCTTGTCTGATGGGGAGTAGTTTAAAGGCGTCGGTTATGTCTGCCTTAGACAACCAGGTGTTTCTCCCTAACTGTAAGATGATCTGTATGGCTCGATCAATTGTAGCATATTTCATGGAAAACTCGTCGGACGGGATTAGCGCATTAATGCTAGGGATGACGGAGGAATAAGGAGCTGAGAGATTGTATATTAATCTCCTTTTATTAGAAAATTTGCCTTTGGCAAGCCCTAGTGGGCTGACTCTCCAACATGAAAAGGGGGGCCCCTCGAAGGGCCCTATCATGAATCCTTTGTCCAGTTCGGATTGGATTAACCTGGTTACAATCTCTGGCTCAGAAAGGGCTGATGACAGATTGCAACATTCGTACGTACATTGAGGCAAAGCGACCAAACCTGTATGGAATCCGTCGCAAAAACCCGCCACCAACCAACTGACCCAGTCGGGTTCAGGGTGACTAGCTAGGACCCGGGCGAGGACCTGGGCCTGTACCACGCCTAGTCACGCCCGAGGACCCTTCTGGGAGCAGATAGAGCTGGGGTGAGCCCTAAAACAGTTGAAACATACATGAAGTAGTCTACAATTGCTGTACACGCAGGAGGAAAGATTAAAATTATTACAGATCTGGGTCTTGCCCAGATTATTACAGATCTGGGTCTACCGAGCCTGTCTAATGCAGCCATGTTCCTTGGAGCCGGAGGGGTGAAGGTGTGCGGGCTCCTACTGGAGCTGGGTTCCCCTAGGTTGCTGACCTGAGGTCACCAGCTGGAAGAATGTGTGGTCACCCCGCACGTGGAGCAGGAGGGGGCATTCAGACCAGCGAAATGTTCACAGTACAATTCTGTGTCTATCGCCCCCCAGTTGGTGACATAGCCGAACTGCGCGTAGGAGGCTGCTGCCTTGGCTGCAAACGACTTATGATACTCGTAAAACGTGGTACCCCCGTATTTGTGCGCCATCTGTACCACTCTATGCAAGTACAAGTCTAACTCCTCCCTGCGGCCAGGGCTGGCTGAACAGATTACGTCCCTAAAAAGACCAAAAGCAAGCACAAATTCAGTGACACTCAATTTTCTGCTGAGCCTAGCGTCCTTGCTTTTGAATGTGACCACTAGTTCTACGCAGGCAATAGTCTTGGTATCACGTAAGTCCGTGGTGGCGATTAGCAAAGAGGCGAGGTTGACCTCCTTGCCCTTGAGAATGTCCTTTTTAATGGCTGCTGTGATAAAATGCGCGGGCGTGATGTTCGGTGGAGGTTGTGGCATACCTGAAGGTGTGGCCTAAGAGGTAGAAACCGTGGGTGGCGCTGTGGCCGAGACTGCTTCGCCGCTCCTGGAGAGTTCCATTAGGTCTAGCCTAGCCTGGAAGCCTGACACAGAAGTGAGTACCTCTGTCATCATCGTGTGAAGCTGAGAAAGGGAGGCGCTCGAGACTTGATCCTGCGCGGCTACCTGACTGCCCCGGGGGGCTTGGTCAGCATTCAGCAAGTTGAATAACTTGCCCTTCCTTGCTGAGGCCGGAAAGGGGATGCCCCTCCTTCTCAGTTCTTCCATTAGCCTGGGGATGGTCCAAGACCTGTACGAGGGCATGCTGCCTCGGTCAGAGGCCCTGGCTGGGGTCTCTGGAAAGGAGAGAGCTTCCTCGATATCTGCAGGCTGAGACATGCTGCTGGCGACCTGTCCGGGCCATGGAAGGGTGCCGGTAAAAACAAAAATGACTAATGAGAATTTCCCTTCCCCTTTTTTTTTTTTTAAGTAGTCCTGACTACTGGATGGAAACTGACCTGCTGAAAGTCCTGAACTGATTCTACCACCGGGAGCCCCGACAACACGGCACGGCTTCAAGCTGTGGATATTATATGGAACGATTAGCATGCTCTAAGAATGTAAATAAACGAAGGGTGTGATATGGAGAATGGTGTGCGACAGTAACTGAGGCTATGAGTATGCTGTTGCGCTGAAGATGAGTCAGAGCAGCATACGCAGGTGACCCCACTGAAGACGTGTCAGATATAGGTGATCCTCTGCCTATGAGTGGTGTTATATTGCTCTGAAGAGGAGTCAGAAACAACAAGTGCGTCAAGCCCCGGCTGAAGGTGAGTCAGGCCAGGGGCCGATTGACGTGTGTGGCGACACACGTGGCTCTGAAGGCGTGTCAGTAGTAGCGTCGTGAGTGGTGGCGGGAGTGCCTGTGGATGAGTGAACGTGTGCATGTGCATGAAAGTGGAAATGATAGAGGGAGAAAATTCTAGACCCCCCCCTTTTTTTTTTCATAAGTACCTCAAGCTGAAAGCTGTAAGGGACCGCTTAAGGGGACACGAACACAACCCGACAACCAACTAGACAACCTGTAGAACAAGCATAAGCAAATAAGATGGCGGCAGGGAGCAATCAGACTGCTGTATCTGCCCTCACTGATGAGCGACCGGACGCTGAACGGCCTTGATCAGAACACAGTACCGGCATTGACAGTATGCAGTGAGGTATTATGACAACAGTGGAACGGTGACAGCCTGCTCACATTCCCCCCCCCCCTTAACCCCCTCCCTTTTGTTGACCAGGACCGGGCTGGCCCCAGCGTCCCCCGCCCTGAGAGCCCCTCGGATTAGTACAACATAGAAACAATGAACAGGGAGAGACCAATTTGTGATGGAGCTAGTGTTACCTGGGAGATACCGGCGTGATCCGGGCCCTGGTCCGTGAGTCGCCGCGGCCGCCGTACGTGCGGCCCTGTGTTGCTCCCTCCCCCGGCCGTGAGGCGAAGGGGAGCGGTGTCAGAGGGGCGGGTCCCATGCGCCAATCCCCCCCGTGCAGGGGCAGTCGGAAAGAGGCAGGGCTGTGGCCCTGCCAACCGGCCGAAGGCCGTGTCACCAGCGGCGGCACTGGAAGATGACGTCGCTCCCTCCCAGCCCAGAAGCCCTTCCCCCGTCCAGCCAGTGCACGAGGCAGAAGCCGGCGGAAGAAGGCGGGGCGCCAGACCGGGAGAGACGCCGCAGTGCAGGGACCCGGTAACCCGGTCCCCCCCCTTCCGGCCGAAGCATCGTCAGCGGTCGGCAGGAGAGGACGGAGCCACGCGACCCGCAGGAGCGGCGTCCCCCCACCCGGGCACCGAGCAGGCAAAGGTGGGCAACAGGGACAGGGAGGCCTGGGGGCTGGGGCTGCCACAGGAGTGTACTTACCACCCTGGGCTGCAGAACCCAATTGGAATAACCGACTACCACAACTGACTCCTCCGGGTAGGTGACGGCTGAGTTCTTCTTCCTCTCTTCTTCCTCTCTTTAGTGACGGCTGAGTTCTTCTTCCTCTCTTTAGTGACGGCTAAGTTCTTCTTCCTCTATTTAGTGACGGCTGAGTTCTTCTTCCTCTCTTTAGTGACGGCTAAGTCTTACCACCCTGGGCTGCAGAACCCAATTGGAATAACCGACTACCACGACTGACTCCTCCGGGAACTTATGTCCTAACATGGTATTCTACTAGAGAGATACCGCCCACGAATCATACGCCCCTAGCTGTGGGAGAGGGGTGGTTTTATACCCCACGCCGCTCCCACAAATGCAGCCAATTAGGCTTTAAACCTGCACCATCAATGACTGTATAGGAGCTCTATCTGCCCCATCAATGACTCTGGACAGGAGCTCTATCTGTCCCAGCACTGACTATGAACAGGAGGTCTATCTGCACCATCAATGACTCTGTACAGGAGCTCTATCTGCACCATCAATGACTCTGGATAGGAGCTCTATCTGCACCATCAATGACTCTGGACAGGAGCTCTATCTGTCCCAGCACTGACTATGAACAGGAGGTCTATCTGCACCATCAATGACTCTGTACAGGAGCTCTATCTGCACCATCAATGACTCTGGATAGGAGCTCTATCTGCCCCTGCACTGACTATGAACAGGAGGTCTATCTGCACCATCAATGACTCTGTACAGGAGCTCTATCTGCACCATCAATGACTCTGGATAGGAGCTCTATCTGCCCCTGCACTGACTATGAACAGGAGCTCTATCTGCACCATCAATGACTCTGTACAGGAGCTCTATCTGCACCATCAATTACTCTGTACAGGAGCTCTATCTGCCACATCACTCACTCTGGACAGGAGCTCTATCTGTCCCAGCACTGACTATGAACAGGAGCTCTATCTGCACCATCAATGACTCTGTACAGGAGCTCTATCTGCACCATCAATGACTCTGTACAGGAGCTCTATCTGCACCATCAATGACTCTGGATAGGAGCTCTATCTGCCCCTGCACTGACTATGAACAGGAGCTCTATCTGTCCCATCAGTTACTCTGGACAGGAGCTCTATCTGCCCCATCAATGACTCTGGACAGGAGCTCTATCTGTCCCAGCACTGACTATGAACAGGAGGTCTATCTGCACCATCAATGACTCTGTACAGGAGCTCTATCTGCACCATCAATGACTCTGGATAGGAGCTCTATCTGCCCCTGCACTGACTATGAACAGGAGCTCTATCTGCACCATCAATGACTCTGTACAGGAGCTCTATCTGCACCATCAATGACTCTGTACAGGAGCTCTATCTGCCCCATCACTCACTCTGGACAGGAGCTCTATCTGTCCCAGCACTGACTATGAACAGGAGCTCTATCTGCACCATCAATGACTCTGGACAGGAGCTCTAGCTGCACCATCAATGACTCTGTACAGGAGCTCTATCTGCACCATCAATGACTCTGGATAGGAGCTCTATCTGCCCCTGCACTGACTATGAACAGGAGCTCTATCTGTCCCATCAGTTACTCTGGACAGGAGCTCTATCTGCCCCATCAATGACTCTGTACAGGAGCTCTATCTGCCCCATCACTCACTCCGGACAGGAGCTCTATCTGGCCCATCACTCACTCTGGACTGGAGCTTTATCCTTTGAATTGGCCATCAAGCCAAAAGTCCTGTAAATCCTCTTTGGTGACGACTGGGTCCTTCTTCCTCTTTTTGGTGAAAGCTGAGTCCTTCTTCCTCTTTTTGGTGATGGCTGAGTTCTTCTTCCTCTCTTTAGTGACAGCCGAGTTCTTCTTCCTCTCTTTAGTGACGGCTGAGTTCTTCTTCCTCTCTTTAGTGACGGCTAAGTTCTTCTTCCTCTCTTTGTTGACAGCTGAGTTCTTCTTCCTCTCTTTAGTGACGGCTGAGTTCTTCTTCCTCTCTTTGTTGACAGCTGAGTTCTTCTTCCTCTCTTTAGTGACGGCTGAGTTCTTCTTCCTCTCTTTAGTGACGGCTAAGTTCTTCTTCCTCTCTTTGGTGATGGCTGAGTTCTTCTTCATCTCTTTGGTGACAGCTGAGTTCTTCTTCCTCTCTTTGGTGACAGCTGAGTTCTTCTTCATCTCTTTAGTGATGGCTGAGTTCTTCTTCCTTTCTTTTGGTGACGGCTGAGTTCTTCTTCCTCTCTTTGGTGACGGCTGAGTTCTTCTTCATCTCTTTAGTGATGGCTGAGTTCTTCTTCCTTTCTTTTGGTGACGGCTGAGTTCTTCTTCCTATCTTTGATGACGGCTGAGTTCTTCTTCCTCTCTTTGTTGACGGCTGAGTTCTTCTTATAGGCTGAAGCCGGATGGGCTAATAAGGATCCAGGGGAGATGACAGCTAATGGATGGCATGGTGAGGATCAAGGAGATATGGCTGATGATGGACAGGAGGGTGAAGGTCAAGGAGATATGGCTGATGATGGACAGGATGGTGAAGGTCAAGGAGATATGGCTGGGTCCTTCTTCCTCTTTTTGGTGAAAGCTGAGTCCTTCTTCCTCTTTTTGGTGACGGCTGAGTTCTTCTTCCTCTCTTTAGTGACGGCTAAGTTCTTCTTCCTCTCTTTAGTGACGGCTAAGTTCTTCTTCCTCTCTTTGTTGACAGCTGAGTTCTTCTTCCTCTCTTTAGTGACGGCTGAGTTCTTCTTCCTCTCTTTAGTGACGGCTAAGTTCTTCTTCCTCTCTTTGTTGACAGCTGAGTTCTTCTTCCTCTCTTTAGTGACGGCTGAGTTCTTCTTCCTCTCTTTAGTGACGGCTAAGTTCTTCTTCCTCTTTTTAGTGACGGCTGAGTTCTTCCGCTCTTTGGTGACTGCTGAGTTCTTCTTCCTCTCTTTGTTGACGGCTGAGTTCTTCTTATAGGCTGAAGCCGGATGGGCTGATAAGGATCCAGGGGAGATGACAGCTAATGGATGGCATGGTGAGGATCAAGGAGATATGGCTGATGATGGACAGGAGGGTGAAGGTCAAGGAGATATGGCTGATGATGGACAGGATGGTGAGGGTCAAGGAGATATGGCTAATGATGATGAGGATCAAGGAGATGTGGCTGATGATGGACAAATGGTGAGGATCAAGGAGATTTGGCTGATGATGGTGAGGATCAATGAGATATGGCTGATGATGGTGAGGATCAAGGAGATTTGGCTTATGATGGACAGGATAGTGAGGATCAAGGGGCTTCATCTGCAGATGGACAAATTGTGGGGATCTCGGGAAGATGACTAAGGACAGATGTGATGTTAAGGAGACATGGTTGAAGATGAATGGGATAGTAAGGATCAAGGGAAGCCATTTTAAGATGGATGGGATGGTGAGGCTTAGAAGGAGATATCTGAAGATGAAAGGGACATGAGGATCGAGGGGAAGGTGCCTAAAAGAAAATGGGATGGTGAGGATTAAGAGGAAATAAAGGGAAATGGCTTGAGACAAATAGGATGGTGAGGATCAGGAGGTGATGGCTGAAGATGGGTGGTGAGGATCAGGAGGCAATGGCTGAAGGTGGATGGTGAGGATCAGGAGGTGATGGCTGAAGATGGGTGGTGAGGATCAGGAGGTGATGTCTGAAGGTGGATGGTGAGGATCAGGAGGTGATGGCTGAAGATGGGTGGTGAGGATCAGGAGGTGATGTCTGAAGGTGGGTGGTGAGGATCAGGAGGTGAAGGCTGAAGATGGATGGTGAGGATCAGGAGGTGATGTCTGAAGGTGGATGGTGAGGATCAGGAGGTGATGTCTGAAGGTGGATGGTGAGGATCAGGAGGTGATGTCTGTAGTTGGATGGTGGGGATCAGGAGGTGATGTCTGAAGATGGATGGTGAGGATCAGGAGGGGATGTCTGAAGGTGGATGGTGAAGTTGAGGGCACATGGCCAAAGACAGATGAATGGTGAGGATCAGGAGGTGATGTCTGAAGGTGGATGGTGAGGATCAGGATGTGATGTCTGAAGGTGGATGGTGAGGATCAGGATGTGATGTCTGAAGGTGGATGGTGAGGATCAGGAGGTGAAGGCTGAAGATGGATGGTGAGGATCAGGAGGTGATGTCTGAAGGTGGGTGGTGAGGATCAGGAGGTGATGGCTGAAGATGGATGGTGAGGATCAGGAGGTGATGTCTGAAGGTGGATGGTGAGGATCAGGAGGTGATGTCTGAAGGTGGTTGGTGAGGATCAGGATGTGATGTCTGAAGGTGGATGGTGAGGATCAGGAGGTGATGGCTGAAGATGGATGGTGAGGATCAGGAGGTGAAGGCTGAAGATGGATCGTGAGGATCAGGAGGTGATGTCTGAAGGTGGATGGTGAGGATCAGGAGGTGATGGCTGAAGATGGATGGTGAGGATCAGGAGGTGATGGCTGAAGATGGATGGTGAGGATCAGGAGGTGATGTCTGAAGGTGGGTGGTGAGGATCAGGAGGTGATGTCTGAAGGTGGATGGTGAGGATCAGGATGTGATGTCTGGAGGTGGATGGTGAGGATCAGGAGGTGATGTCTGAAGGTGGATGGTGAGGATCAGGAGGTGATGTCTGTAGATGGATGGTGGGGATCAGGAAATTATGTCTGAAGATGGAGGGTGAAGTTCGAGGGCACATGGCCAAAGACAGATGAATGGTGAGGATCAAGAGTAATAGTCAGAAGATGGATCAGGTCCTGAGGATCAAGTAGGTATGGCTGAAGACAGATGTGAGGATGAAGAGGAAATGTCTAAAGATGGCTGTGATGGTAAAGATCAAGGGCAGACCCTAAAGATAAGTGGGATGGTAAAGAGCAAGGGGAGATGTCTGAAGATGGATGGAGAGGTCAGGATCAATGGAGACATTTGAAGATGGAGAGGATCAAAAGGAGACATCTGAAGACAACAGGATGGTGAGGACTGAGGGTAGATGTCTGAAGATGGGTGGGATGTTGAGGATCGATTGAAAATGGCTAACGATGAACAGGATGGTGGGGATTGGGAAGAGATAGCTGGAGATGGATGGAAAAGATTAAGTGAAGATGTCTGAAAATTGATCAGATGGATGCGTTGGTGAGGATCAAGGAGACAGGAGCGAGTGGAGATGTCTGAAGATAAATGGCGTAGAGGATTGAGGGGAGACATAAAGATGGAAGGGATGGTGAGGATGAAGGTGAAACATGAGGATGGATGAGATGGTGAGGATGAGGGGGAGATGGATGGGATGGTGAGGATGAAGGGGAGATGGATGAGATGGTGAGGATAAGGGGGAGATGGATTGGATGGTGAGGATAAGGGGGAGATGAATGGGATGGTGAGGATGAGATGGATGAGATGGTGAGGATGAGGGGTAGATGGATGAGATGGTGAGGATGAGGGGGAGATGGATGGGATGGTGAGAATGAGGGGGAGATGGATGGGATGGTGAGGATGAGGGGGAGAAGGATGGGATGGTGAGGATAAGGGGGGGATGGATGGGATGGTGAGGATGAGGGGGAGATGGATGAGATGGTGAGGATGAGGATGGATATGGATGAGATTGTGAGGATGAGGGGGAGATGGATGAGATGGTGAGGATGAGGGGGAGATAGATTGGATGGTGAGGATGAGGGGGAGATGGATGGGATGGTGAGGATGAGGGGGAGGAGATGAATGGAAAGTTGAGGATGAGGGGGAGATGGATGAGATGGTGAGAATGAGGGGGACATGGATGAGATGGTGAGGATGAGGGGGAGATGGATGGGATGGTGAGGATGAGGGGGAGATGGATGGGTTGATGAGGATGAGGGGGAGATGGATTGGATGGTGAGGATGAGGGGGAGATGGATGGGATGGTGAGGATGAGGGGGAGATGGATGAGATGGGAGGATGAGGGGGAGATGGATGAGTTGGTAAGGGTGAGGGGTAGATGCATGAGATGGTGAGGATGAGGGGGAGATGGATGAGATGGTGAGGATGAGGGGGAGATGGATGAGATGGTGAGGATGAGGGGGAGATGGATGGAGATGGTTGAGATGGCGAGGATGAGGGGGAGATGGATGGGATGGTGAGGATGAGGGGGAGATGGATGGGATGGTGAGGATGAGGGGGAGATGGATGAGATGGTGAGGATGAGGAGGAGATGGATGGAATGGTGAGGATGAAGTGGAGATGGATGAGATGGTGAGGATAAGGGGGAGATGGTTTGGATGGTGAGGATAAGGGGGAGATGGATGGGATGGTGAGGATGAGGGGGAGATGGATGAGATGGTGAAGATGAGTGGGAGATGGATGGGATGGTGAGGATGAGGAGGAGATGGATGGAATAGTGAGGATGAGGAGGAGATGGATGGGATGGTGAGGATAAGGGGGAGATGGATTGGATGGTGAGAATAAGGGGGAGATGGATGGGATGGTGAGGATGAGGGGGAGATGGATGAGATGGTGAGGATGAGGGGGTAGATGGATGAGATGGTGAGGATGAGGGGTAGATGGATGGGATGTTGAGGATGAGGAGGAGATGGATGGAATGGTGAGGATGAGGGGGAGATGGATGGGATAGTGAGGATGAAGTGGAGATGGATGAGATGGTGAGGATAAGGGGGAGATGGATTGGATGGCGAGGATAAGGGGGAGATGGATGGGATGGTGAGGATGAGGGGGAGATGGATGAGATGGTGAGGATGAGGGGGTAGATGGATGAGATGGTGAGGATGAGGGGTAGATGGATGGGATGGTGAGGATGATGGGGAGATGGATGGGATGGTGAGGATGAGGGGGAGGAGATGGATGGGATGTTGAGGATGAGGGGGAGATGGATGAGATGGTGAGAATGAGGGGGAGATGGATTAAGGGGAGATGGATGGGATGGTGAGGATGAGGAGGAGATGGATGGAATGGTGAGGATGAGGGGGAGATGGATGGGATGGTGAGGATGAAGGTGAAACATGAGGATGGATGAGATGGTGAGGATGAGGGGGAGATGGATGGGATGGTGAGGATGAAGTGGAGATGGATGAGATGGTTAGGATAAGGGGAGATGGATTGGATGGCGAGGATAAGAGGGAGATGGATGGGATGGTGAGGATGAGGGGGAGATGGATGAGATGGTGAGGATGAGGGGTAGATGGATGAGATGGTGAGGATGAGGGGGAGATGGATGGGATGGTGAGGATGAGGAGGAGATGGATGGAATGGTGAGGATGAGGAGGAGATGGATGGGATGGTGAGGATGAGGATGGATATGGATGAGATTGTGAGGATGAGGGGAAAATGGATGAGATGGTGAGGATGAGGGGGAGATGGATGGGATGGTGAGGATGAGGGGGAGATGGATGGGATGGTGAGGATGAGGGGGAGGAGATGGATGGGATGTTGAGGATGAGGGGGAGATGGATGAGATGGTGAGAATGAGGGGGACATGGATGAGATGGTGAGGATGAGGGGGAGATGGATGGGATGGTGAGGATGAGGGGGAGATGGATGGGTTGATGAGGATGAGGGGAGATGGATGGGATGGTGAGGATGAGGGGTAGATGGATGAGATGGTGAGGATGAGGGGGAGATGGATGGATATGGATGAGATGGTGAGGATGAGGGGGAGATGGATGAGATGGTGAGGATGACGGGTAGATGCATGAGATGGTGAGGATGAGGGGGAGATGGATGAGATGGTGAGGATGAGGGGGAGATGGATGAGATGGTGAGGATGAGGGGGAGATGGATGGAGATGGTTGAGATGGTGAGGATGAGGGGGAGATGGATGGGATGGTGAGGATGAGGGAGAGATGGATGAGATGGTTTGGATAAGGGAGAGTTGGATGGAGATGGATGAGATGGTGAGGATGAGGGGGTGATGGATGGGATGGTGAGGATGAGGGGGAGATGGATGAGATGGTGAGGATAAAGGGAGATGGATGGGATGGTGAGGATGAGGGGGAGATGGATGACATCGTGAGGATGAGGGGGAGATGAATGGGATAGTGAGGATGAGGGAGAGATGGATGAGATGGTGAGGATGAGGGGGAGATGGATGAGATGGTGAGTATGAGGGGGAGATGGATGAGATGGAGAGGATGAGGGGGAGATGGATTGGATGGTGAGGATTAGGAGTAGATGGATGGAATGGTGAGGATGAGGGGTAGATGGATGGGATGGTGAGGATGAGGGGGAGATGGATAGGATGGTGAGGATGAGGGGGAGGAGATGGATGGGATGTTGAGGATGAGGGGGAGATGGATGAGATGGTGAGAATGAGGGGGAGATGGATTAAGGGGAGATGGATGGGATGGTGAGGATGAGGGGGAGATGGATGGAATGGTGAGGATGAGGGGGAGATGGATGGGATGGTGAGGATGAAGGTGAAACATGAGGATGGATGAGATGGTGAGGATGAGGGGGAGATGGATGGGATGGTGAGGATGAAGTGGAGATGGATGAGATGGTTAGGATAAGGGGGAGATGGATTGGATGGCGAGGATAAGATGGAGATGGATGGGATGGTGAGGATGAGGGGGAGATGGATGAGATGGTGAGGATGAGGGGTAGATGGATGAGATGGTGAGGATGAGGGGGAGATGGATGGGATGGTGAGGTTGAGGAGGAGATGGATGGAATGGTGAGGATGAGGAGGAGATGGATGGGATGGTGAGGATGAGGATGGATATGGATGAGATTGTGAGGATGAGGCGGAGATGGATGAGATGGTGAGGATGAGGGGGAGATGGATGGGATGGTGAGGATGAGGGGGAGATGGATGGGATGGTGAGGATGAGGGGGAGGAGATGGATGGGATGTTGAGGATGGGGGGGAGATGGATGAGATGGTGAGAATGAGGGGGACATGGATGAGATGGTGAGGATGAGGGGGAGATGGATGGGATGGTGAGGATGAGGGGGAGATGGATGGGTTGATGAGGATGAGGGGGAGATGGATGGGATGGTGAGGATGAGGAGGAGATGGATGGAATGGTGAGGATGAGGGGGAGATGGATGGGATGGTGAGGATGAAGTGGAGATGGATGAGATGGTGAGGATAAGGGGGAGATGGATGAGATGGTGAGGATGACGGGTAGATGCATGAGATGGTGAGGATGAGGGGGAGATGGATGAGATGGTGAGGATGAGGGGGAGATGGATGAGATGGTGAGGATGAGGGGGAGATGGATGGAGATGGTTGAGATGGTGAGGATGAGGGGGAGCTGGATGGGATGGTGAGGATGAGGGGGAGATGGATGAAATGGTTTAGATGAGGGAGAGTTGGATGGAGATGGATGAGATGGTGAGGATGAGGGGGAGATGGATGAGATGGTTTGGATGAGGGGGTGATGGATGGGATGGTGAGGATGAGGGGGAGATGGATTGAGATGGATGAGATGGTGAGGATGAAGGGGAGATGGATGAGATGGTGAGTAAGAAGGGGCGATGGATGGGATGGTGAGGATGAGGGGGAGATGGATGAGATGGTGAGGATAAGGGGAGATGGATGGGATGGTGAGGATGAGGGGGAGATGGATGACATCGTGAGGATGAGGGGGAGATAAATGGGAGGGTGAGGATGAGGGGGAGATGGATGAGATGGTGAGGATGAGGGGGAGATGGATGAGATGGTGAGTATGAGGGGGAGATGGATGAGATGGTGAGGATGAGGGGGAGATGGATGGGATGGTGAGGATGAGGAGTAGATGGATGGAATGGTGAAGATGAGGGGGAGATGGACGAGGGGGAGATGTATGGGATGGTGAGGACGAGGGGGAGATGTATGGGATGGTGAGGATGAGGGGGAGATGGATGGGATGGTGAGGATGAGGGGAGAGGGATGGCATGGTGAGGATGAGGGGGAGATGGATGGGATGGTGAGGATGAGGAGGAAATGGATGGAATGGTGAGGATGGGGGGGAGATGGATGAGGGGGAGATGGATGAAGGGGAGATGTATGGGATGGTGAGGATGAGGGAAAGATTGATGGGATGGTGAGGATGAGGGGGAGATGGATGGGATGGTGAGGATGAGGGGGAGATAGATGAGAAGGTGAGGATGAGAATGGAGATGGATGAGATGGTGAGGATGAGGGGGAGATGGATGGGATGGTGAGGATGAGATGGATGAGATGGTGAGGATGAGGAGGAGATGGATGGGATGGTGAGAATGAGGGGGAGATGTATGGGTTGATGAGGATGAGGGGGAGATGGATTGGATGGCGAGGATGAGGGGGAGATGGATGGGATGGTGAGGATGAGGGGGAGATGGATGAGATGGAGAGGATAAGGGGGATGTGTATGAGATGGTGAGGATGCGGGGGAGATGGATGGAGATGGTTGAGATGGTGAGGATGAGGGGGAGATGGATGGGATGGTGAGGATGAGGGGGAGATGGATGAGATGGTGAGGATGAGGAGGAGATGGATGGAATGGTGAGGATGAAGTGGAGATGGATGAGATGGTGAGGATAAGGGGGAGATGGATTGGATGGTGAGGATAAGGGGGAGATGGATGGGATGGTGAGGATGAGGGGAGATGGATGAGATGGTGAAGATGAGGGGGAGATGGATGGGATGGTGAGGATGAGGAGGAGATGGATGGAATAGTGAGGATGAGGAGGAGATGGATGGGATGGTGAGGATGAAGTGGAGATGGATGAGATTGTGAGGATAAGGGGGAGATGGATTGGATGGCGAGGATAAGGGGGAGATGGATGGGATGGTGAGGATGAGGGGGAGATGGATGAGATGGTGAGGATGAGGGGGTAGATGGATGAGATGGTGAGGATGAGGGGTAGATGGATGGGATGGTGAGGATGAGGGGGAGATGGTGAGGATGAGGGGGTATATGGATGAGATGGTGAGGATGAGGGGTAGATGGATGGGATGGTGAGGATGAAGAGGAGATGGATGGAATGGTGAGGATGAGGGGGAGATGGATGGGATGGTGATGATGAAGTGGAGATGGATGAGATGGTGAGGATAAGGGGGAGATGGATTGGATGGCGAGGATAAGGGGGAGATGGATGGGATGGTGAGGATGAGGGGGAGATGGATGAGATGGTGAGGATGAGGGGGTAGATGGATGAGATGGTGAGGATGAGGGGTAGATGGATGGGATGGTGAGGATGAGGGGGAGATGGATGGGATGGTGAGGATGAGGGGGAGGAGATGGATGGGATGTTGAGGATGAGGGGGAGATGGATGAGATGGTGAGAATGAGGGGGAGATGGATTAAGGGGAGATGGATGGGATGGTGAGGATGAGGAGGAGATGGATGGAATGGTGAGGATGAGGGGGAGATGGATGGGATGGTGAGGATGAAGGTGAAACATGAGGATGGATGAGATGGTAAGGATGAGGGGGAGATGGATGGGATGGTGAGGATGAAGTGGAGATGGATGAGATGGTTAGGATAAGGGGGAGATGGATTGGATGGCGAGGATAAGAGGGAGATGGATGGGATGGTGAGGATGAGGGGGAGATGGATGAGATGGTGAGGATGAGGGGTAGATGGATGAGATGGAAGGATGAGGGGGAGATGGATGGGATGGTGAGGATGAGGAGGAGATGGATGGAATGGTGAGGATGAGGAGGAGATGGATGGGATGGTGAGGATGAGGATGGATATGGATGAGATTGTGAGGATGAGGGGGAGATGGATGAGATGCTGAGGATGAGGGGGAGATGGATGGGATGGTGAGGATGAGGGGGAGATGGATGGGATGGTGAGGATGAGGGGGAGGAGATGGATGGGATGTTGAGGATGAGGGGGAGATGGATGAGATGGTGAGAATGAGGGGGACATGGATGAGATGGTGAGGATGAGGGGGAGATGGATGGGATGGTGAGGATGAGGGGGAGATGGATGGGTTGATGAGGATGAGGGGGAGATGGATGGGATGGTAAGGATGAGGGGAAGATAGATGAGATGGTGAGGATGAGGGGGAGATGGATGGATATGGATGAGATGGTGAGGATGAGGGGGAGATGGATGAGATGGTGAGGATGACGGGTAGATGCATGAAATGGTGAGGATGAGGGGGAGATGGATGAGATGGTGAGGATGAGGGGGAGATGGATGAGATGGTGAGGATGAGGGGGAGATGGATGGAGATGGATGGAGATGGTGAGGATGAGGGGGAGATGGATGGGATGGTGAGGATGAGGGGGAGATGGATGAGATGGTTTGGATGAGGGGGAGATGGATGGAGATAGCTGAGATGGTGAGGATGAGGGGGAGATGGATGAGATGGTTTGGATGAGGGGGTGATGGATGGGATGGTGAGGATGAGGGGGAGATGGATTGAGATGGATGAGATGGTGAGGATGAAGGGGAGATGGATGAGATGGTGAGTATGAGGGGGCGATGGATGGGATGGTGAGGATGAGGGGGAGATGGATGAGATGGTGAGGATAAGGGGAGATGGATGGGATGGTGAGGATGAGGGGGAGATGGATGACATCGTAAGGATGAGGGGGAGATGAATGGGATGGTGAGGATGAGGGGGAGATGGATGAGATGGCGAGGATGAGGGGGAGATGGATGAGATGGTGAGTATGGGGGGGAGATGGATGAGATGGTGAGGATGAGGGGGAGGTGGATGGGATGGTGAGGATGAGGAGTAGATGGATGGAATGGTGAGGATGAGGGGGAGATGGATGAGGGGGAGATGTATGGGATGGTGAGGATGAGGGGGAGATGGATGGGATGAGGGGGAGAGGGATGGCATGGTGAGGATGAGGGGGAGATGGATGGGATGGTGAGGATGAGGAGGAGAAGGATGGAATGGTGAGGATGAGGGGGAGATGGATGAGGTGGAGATGGATGAGGGGGAGATGGATGAGGGGGAGATGTATGGGATGGTGAGGATGAGGGGGAGATGGATGGGATGGTGAGGATGAGGGGGAGATAGATGAGATGTTGAGGATGAGAATGGAGATGGATGAGATGGTGAGGATGAGGGGGAGATGGATGGGATGGTGAGGATGAGATGGATGAGATGGTGAGGATGAGGGGGAGATGGATGGGATAGTGAGAATGAGGGGGAGATGGATGAGATGGTGAGGATGAGGGGGAGATGGATGGGTTGATGAGGATGAGGGGGAGATGCATGAGATGGTGAGGATGAGGGGGAGATGCATGAGATGGTGAGGATGAGGGGGAGATGGATGAGGTGGTGAGGATGAGGGGGAGATAAATGAGATGGTGACGATGAGGGGGAGATAGATGAGATGGTGAGGATGAGGGGGAGATGGATGAGATGGTGAGGATGAGGGGGAGATAGATGAGATGGTGAGGATGAGGGGGAGATGGATGAGATTGAGAGGATGAGGGGGAGATGGTTGAGATGGTGAGGATGCGGGGGAGATGGATGGAGATGGTGAGGATGAGGGGGAGATGAATGGAGATGGTTTAGATGGCGAGGATGAGGGGGAGATGGATGAGGGGGAGATGGATGGGATGGTGAGGATGAGGGAGAGGTGGATGAGATGGTGAGGATGAGGGGAGATGGATGAGGGGGAGATGGATGGGATGGTGAGGATGAGGGGAGATGGATGAGGGGGAGATGGATGGGATGGTGAGGATGAGGGGGAGATGGATGAGGGGGAGATGGATGGGATGGTGAGGATGAGGGGAGATGGATGAGGGGGAGATGGATGGGATGGTGAGGATGAGAGGGAGGTGGATGATGGGGAGAATGGATGGAGATGGGTGAGGATGAGGGGAGATGGGATGAGGGGGAGATGGGATGGGATGGTGAGGATGAGGGGGAGGTGGATGAGATGGTGAGGATGAGATGGATGAGAGGAGAGGATGAGATGGATGGAGATGGTTGAGTTGGTGAGGATGAGGGGGAGATGGATGGAGATGGTGAGGATGAGGGGGAGATGGATGAGGGGGAGATGGATGGGATGGTGATGAGGGGAGGTGGATGAGATGGTGAGGATGTGAGGATGAGGGGGAGATGGCGAGGGAGATGGTGGTGAGGATGAGGATGGATATGGGATGAGGGGGAGATGGATGAGGGGGAGATGGATGGGATGGTGATGGTGAGGATGAGGGGGAGGTGGATGAGGGGGAGATGGATGGGATGGTGAGGATGAGGGGAGATGGATGAGGGGGAGATGGATGGGATGGTGAGGATGAGGGGGAGGTGGATGAGATGGTGAGGATGAGGGGGAGATGGATGAGATTGAGAGGATGAGGGGGAGATGGATGGAGATGGTTGAGATGGTGAGGATGAGGGGGAGATGGATGAGATGGTGAGGATGAGGGGGAGATGGATGAGATTGAGAGGATGAGGGGGAGATGGATGGAGATGGTTGAGATGGTGAGGATGAGGGGGAGATGGATGGAGATGGTGAGGATGAGGGGGAGATGGATGAGGGGGAGATGGATGGGATGGTGAGGATGAGGGGGAGGTGGATGAGATGGTGAGGATGAGGGGGAGATGGATGGGATGGTGAGGATGAGATGGATGAGATGGTGAGGATGAGGGGGAGATGGATGGGATAGTGAGAATGAGGGGGAGATGGATGAGATGGTGAGGATGAGGGGGAGATGGATGGGTTGATGAGGATGAGGGGGAGATGCATGAGATGGTGAGGATGAGGGGGAGATGCATGAGATGGTGAGGATGAGGGGGAGATGGATGAGGTGGTGAGGATGAGGGGGAGATAAATGAGATGGTGACGATGAGGGGGAGATAGATGAGATGGTGAGGATGAGGGGGAGATGGATGAGATGGTGAGGATGAGGGGGAGATAGATGAGATGGTGAGGATGAGGGGGAGATGGATGAGATTGAGAGGATGAGGGGGAGATGGTTGAGATGGTGAGGATGCGGGGGAGATGGATGGAGATGGTGAGGATGAGGGGGAGATGAATGGAGATGGTTGAGATGGCGAGGATGAGGGGGAGATGGATGAGGGGGAGATGGATGGGATGGTGAGGATGAGGGGGAGGTGGATGAGATGGTGAGGATGAGGGGAGATGGATGAGGGGGAGATGGATGGGATGGTGAGGATGAGGGGAGATGGATGAGGGGGAGATGGATGGGATGGTGAGGATGAGGGGGAGATGGATGAGGGGGAGATGGATGGGATGGTGAGGATGAGGGGAGATGGATGAGGGGGAGATGGATGGGATGGTGAGGATGAGGGGGAGGTGGATGAGGGGGAGATGGATGGGATGGTGAGGATGAGGGGGAGATGGATGAGGGGGAGATGGATGGGATGGTGAGGATGAGGGGGGAGATAGATGAGATGGTGAGGATGAGGGGGAGATGGATGAGATTGAGAGGATGAGGGGGAGATGGTTGAGATGGTGAGGATGCGGGGGAGATGGATGGAGATGGTGAGGATGAGGAGAGATGGATGAGGGGGAGATGGATGGGATGGTGAGGATGAGGGGGAGATGGATGAGGGGGAGATGGATGGGATGGTGAGGATGAGGGGAGATGGATGAGGGGGAGATGGATGGGATGGTGAGGATGAGGGGGAGGTGGATGAGGGGGAGATGGATGGGATGGTGAGGATGAGGGGAGATGGATGAGGGGGAGATGGATGGGATGGTGAGGATGAGGGGGAGGTGGATGAGATGGTGAGGATGAGATGGATGAGATTGAGAGGATGAGGGGGAGATGGATGGAGATGGTTGAGTTGGTGAGGATGAGGGGGAGATGGATGGAGATGATGAGGATGAGGGGGAGATGGATGAGGGGGAGATGGATGGGATGGTGAGGATGAGGGGGAGGTGGATGAGATGGTGAGGATGAGGGGGAGATGGATGAGGGGGAGATGGATGAGATGGTGAGGATGAGGATGGATATGGATGAGGGGGAGATGGATGAGGGGGAGATGGATGGGATGGTGAGGATGAGGGGGAGGTGGATGAGGGGGAGATGGATGGGATGGTGAGGATGAGGGGAGATGGATGAGGGGGAGATGGATGGGATGGTGAGGATGAGGGGGAGGTGGATGAGATGGTGAGGATGAGGGGGAGATGGATGAGATTGAGAGGATGAGGGGGAGATGGATGGAGATGGTTGAGATGGTGAGGATGAGGGGAGATGGATGGAGATGGTGAGGATGAGGGGGAGATGGATGAGGGGGAGATGGATGGGATGGTGAGGATGAGGGGGAGGTGGATGAGATGGTGAGGATGAGGGGGAGATGGATGGAGATGGTTGAGATGGTGAGGATGAGGGGGAGATGGATGGAGATGGTGAGGATGAGGGGGAGATGGATGAGGGGGAGATGGATGGGATGGTGAGGATGAGGGGGAGGTGGATGAGATGGTAAGGATGAGGGGGAGATGGATGAGGGGGAGATGGATGGGATGGTGAGGATGAGGGGGAGATGGATGAGGGGGAGATGGATGAGGGGGAGATGGATGAGGGGGAGATGGATGAGGGGGAGATGGGTGGGATGGTGGGGATGAGGGGGAATGGATGAGGGGGGGATGGATGGGATGGTGAGGATGAGGATGGATATGGATGAGGGGGAGATGGATGAGGGGGAGATGGATGAGGGGGAGATGCAGATGGATGAGGGGGAGATGGATGGATGGTGAGGATGAGGGGGAGATGGATGAGGGGGAGATGGATGAGGGGGAGATGCAGATGGATGAGGGGGAGATGGATGGGATGGTGAGGATGAGGGGGAGATGGATGAGTGGGAGATGGATGAGGGGGAGATGGATAAGGGGGAGATGGATGGTATGGTGAGGATGAGAATGAGGGGGAGATGGATTAAGGGGAGATGGATGGGATGGTGAGTATGAGGAGGAGATGGATGGAATGGTGAGGATGAGGGGGAGATGGATAGAATGGTGAGGATGAGGGGGAGATGGATGAGATGGTGAGGATGAGGGGGAGATGGATGGGATGGTGAGGATGAGGATGGATATGGATGAGGGGGAGATGGATGGGATGGTGAGGATGAGGGGGAGGTGGATGAGATGGTGAGGATGAGGGGGAGATGCATGAGATGGTGAGGATGAGGGGGAGATGGATGAGATGGTGAGGATGAGGGGGAGATAAATGAGATGGTGAGGATGAGGGGGAGATAGATGAGATGGTGAGGATGAGGGGGAAATGGATGAGATGGTGAGGATGAGGGGGAGATGGTTGAGATGGTGAGGATAAGGGGGAGATGGATTGGATGGCGAGGATAAGGGGGAGATGGATGGGATGGTGAGGATGAGGGGGAGATGGATGAGATGGTGAGGATGAGGGGGTAGATGGATGAGATGGTGAGGATGAGGGGTAGATGGATGGGATGGTGAGGATGAGGGGGAGATGGATGGGATGGTGAGGATGAGGGGGAGGAGATGGATGGGATGTTGAGGATGAGGGGGAGATGGATGCAGATGGTGAGAATGAGGGGGAGATGGATTAAGGGGAGATGGATGGGATGGTGAGGATGAGGAGGAGATGGATGGAATGGTGAGGATGAGGGGGAGATGGATGGGATGGTGAGGATGAAGGTGAAACATGAGGATGGATGAGATGGTGAGGATGAGGGGGAGATGGATGGGATGGTGAGGATGAAGTGAAGATGGATGAGATGGTTAGGATAAGGGGGAGAAGGGTTGGATGGCGAGGATAAGAGGGAGATGGATGGGATGGTGAGGATGAGGGGGAGATGGATGAGATGGTGAGGATGAGGGGTAGATGGATGGGATGGTGAGGATGAGGAGGAGATGGATGGAATGGTGAGGATGAGGAGGAGATGGATGGGATGGTGAGGATGAGGATGGATATGGATGAGATTGTGAGGATGAGGGGGAGATGGATGAGATGGTGAGGATGAGGGGGAGATGGATGGGATGGTGAGGATGAGGGGGAGATGGATGGGATGGTGAGGATGAGGGGGAGGAGATGGATGGGATGTTGAGGATGAGGGGAGATGGATGAGATGGTGAGAATGAGGGGGACATGGATGAGATGGTGAGGATGAGGGGGAGATGGATGGGATGGTGAGGATGAGGGGGAGATGGATGGATATGGATGAGATGGTGAGGATGAAGGGGAGATAGATGAGATGGTGAGGATGACGGGTAGATGCATGAGATGGTGAGGATGAGGGGGAGATGGATGAGATGGTGAGGATGAGGGGGAGATGGATGAGATGGTGAGGATGAGGGGGAGATGGATGGAGATGGTTGAGATGGTGAGGATGAGGGAGAGATGGATGGGATGGTGAGGATGAGGGGGAGATGGATGAGATGGTTAGGATGAGGGGGAGATGGATGGAGATAGCTGAGATGGTGAGGATGAGGGGGAGATGGATGAGATGGTTTGGATGAGGGGGTGATGGATGGGATGGTGAGGATGAGGGGGAGATGGATTGAGATGGATGAGATGGTGAGGATGAAGGGGCCGATGGATGAGATGGTGAGTAAG
>NC_079190.1:2146375-2173300 GCF_029499605.1 Hyla sarda
TCACCATCATACAGGAGATATCTTTATATTATTATATACAATATATTATGTCACCATCATACAGGAGATATCTTTATATTATTATATTATATACAATATATTATGTCCCCATCATACAGGAGATATATTTATATTATTATATACAATATATTATGTAACCATCATACAGGAGATATCTTTATATTATTATATACAATATATTATGTCACCATCATACAGGAGATATCTTTATATTATTATATACAATATATTATGTCACCATCATACTGGAGATATCTTTATATTATTATATACAATATATTATGTCACCATCATACAGGAGATATCTTTATATTATTATATACAATATATTATGGCACCATCATACAGGAGATATCTTTATATTATTATATTATATACAATATATTATGTCACCATCATACAGGAGATATCTTTATATTATTATATTATATACAATATATTATGTCCCCATCATACAGGAGATATCTTTATATTATTATATACAATATATTATGTCACCATCATACAGGAGATATCTTTATATTATTATATACAATATATTATGTCACCATCATACAGGAGATATCTTTATATTATTATATACAATATATTATGTCACCATCATACAGGAGATATCTTTATATTATTATATACAATATATTATGTCACCATCATACAGGAGATATCTTTATATTATTATATACAATATATTATGTCACCATCATACAGGAGATATCTTTATATTATTATATACAATATATTATGTCACCATCATACAGGAGATATCTTTATATTATTATATACAATATATTATGTCCCCATCATACAGGAGATATCTTTATATTATTATATACAATATATTATGTCCCCATCATACAGGAGATATCTTTATATTATTATATACAATATATTATGTCACCATCATACAGGAGATATCTTTATATTATTATATACAATATATTATGTCACCATCATACAGGAGATATCTTTATATTATTATATACAATATATTATGTCACCATCATACAGGAGATATCTTTATATTATTATATTATATACAATATATTATGTCCCCATCATACAGGAGATATCTTTAAATTATCATATACAATATATTATGTCACCATCATACAGGAGATATCTTTATATTATTATATTATATACAATATATTATGTCACCATCATACAGGAAATATCTTTATATTATTATATACAATATATTATGTCCCCATCATATAGGAGATATCTTTATATTATTATATACAATATATTATGTCACCATCATACAGGAGATATCTATATATTATTATATACAATATATTATGTCCCCATCATACAGGAGATATCTTTATATTATTATATACAATATATTATGTCCCCATCATACAGGAGATATCATTATATTATTATATTATATACAATATATTATGTCACCATCATACAAGAGATATCTTTATATTATTATATACAATATATTATGTCACCATCATACAGGAGATATCTTTATATTATTATATACAATATATTATGTCACCATCATACAGGAGATATCTTTATATTATTATATACAATATATTATGTCACCATCATACAGGAGATATCTTTATATTATTATATACAATATATTATGTCACCATCATACAGGAGATATCTTTATATTATTATATACAATATATTATGTCACCATCATACAGGAGATATCTTTATATTATTATATTATATACAATATATTATGTCCCCATCATACAGGAGATATCTTTATATTATTATATACAATATATTATGTCCCCATCATACAGGAGATATCATTATATTATTATATTATATACAATATATTATGTCACCATCATACAAGAGATATCTTTATATTATTATATACAATATATTATGTCACCATCATACAGGAGATATCTTTATATTATTATATACAATATATTATGTCATCATACAGGAGATATCTTTATATTATTATATACAATATATTATGTCACCATCATACAGGAGATATCTTTATATTATTATATACAATATATTATGTCACCATCATACAGGAGATATCTGTATATTATTCTATTAAATACAATATATTATGTCACCATCATACAGGAGATTTCATTATATTATTATATACAATATATTATGTCACCATCATACAGGAGATACCATTATATTATTATATACAATATATTATGTCCCCATCATACAGGAGATACTCTTTATATTATTATATACAATATATTATGTCCCCATCATACAGGAGATATCTTTATATTATTATATACAATATATTATGTCACCATCATACAGGAGATATCTTTATATTATTATATACAATATATTATGTCACCATCATACAGGAGATATCTTTATATTATTATATACAATATATTATGTCCCCATCATACAGGAGATATCTTTAAATTATTATATACAATATATTATGTCACCATCATACAGGAGATATCTTTATATTATATATTATATACAATATATTAGGTCCCCATCATACAGGAGATATCTTTATATTATTATATACAATATATTATGTCACCATCATACAGGAGATATCTTTATATTATTATATACAATATATTATGTCACCATCATACAGGAGATATCTTTATATTATTATATAATATACAATATATTATGTCCCCATCATACAGGAGATATCTTTATATTATTATATACAATATATTCATGTCACCATCATACAGGAGATATCTTTATATTATTATATACAATATATTATGTCCCCATCATACAGGAGATATCTTTATATTATTATATTATATACAATATATTATGTCACCATCATACAGGAGATATCTTTATATTATTATATACAATATATTATGTCCCCATCATACAGGAGATATCTTTATATTATTATATTATATACAATATATTATGTCACCATCATACAGGAGATATCTTTATATTATTATATACAATATATTATGTCCCCATCATACAGGAGATATCTTTATATTATTATATTATATACAATATATTATGTCACCATCATACAGGAGATATCTTTATATTATTATATACAATATATTATGTCACCATCATACAGGAGATATCTTTATATTATTATATTATATACAATATATTATGTCCCCATCATACAGGAGATATCTTTATATTATTATATAAACAATATATTATGTCACCATCATACAGGAGATATCTTTATATTATTATATACAATATATTATGTCACCATCATACAGGAGATATCTTTATATTATTATAGACAATATATTACGTCCCCATCATACAGGAGATATCTTTATATTATTATATACAATATATTATGTCCCCATCATACAGGAGATATTTTTATATTATTATATACAATATATTATGTCCCCATCATACAGAAGATATCTTTATATTATTATATACAATATATTATGTCCCCATCATACAGGAGATATCTTTATATTATTATATACAATATATTATGTCCCCATCATACAGGAGATATCTTTATATTATTATATACAATATATTATGTCCCCATCATACAGGAGATATCTTTATATTATTATAGACAATATATTATGTCGCCATCATACAGGAGATATCTTTATATTATTATATTATATACAATATATTATGTCCCCATCATACAGGAGATATCTTTATATTATTATATTATATACAATATATTATGTCACCATCATACAGGAGATATCTTTATATTATTATATACAATATATTATGTCCCCATCATACAGGAGATATCTTTATATTATTATAGTATATACAATATATTATGTCCCCATCATACAGGAGATATCTTTATATTATTATATACAATATATTATGTCACCATCATACAGGAGATATCTTTATATTATTATATACAATATATTATGTCACCATCATACAGGAGATATCTTTATAATATTATATACAATATATTATGTCACCATCATACAGGAGATATCTTTATATTATTATATTATATACAATATATTATGTCACCATCATACAGGAGATATCTTTATATTATTATATTATATACAATATATTATGTCACCATCATACAGGAGATATCTTTATATTATTATATACAATATATTATGTCCCCATCATACAGGAGATATCTTTATATTATTATAGTATATACAATATATTATGTCCCCATCATACAGGAGATATCTTTATATTATTATATATAATATATTATGTCACCATCATACAGGAGATATCTTTATAATATTATATACAATATATTATGTCACCATCATACAGGAGATATCTTTATATTATTATATTATATACAATATATTATGTCCCCATCATACAGGAGATATCTTTATATTATTATATACAATATATTATGTCCCCATCATACAGGAGATATCTTTATATTATTATATACAATATATTATGTCACCATCATACAGGAGATATCTTTATATTATTATATACAATATATTATGTCACCATCATACAGGAGATATCTTTATATTATTATATACAATATATTATGTCACCATCATACAGGAGATATCTTTATATTATTATATACAATATATTATGTCACCATCATACAGGAGATATCTTTATATTATTATATACAATATATTATGTCACCATCATACAGGAGATATCTTTATATTATTATATTATATACAATATATTATGTCACCATCATACAGGAGATATCTTTATATTATATACAATATATTATGTCACCATCATACAGAAGATATCTTTATATTATTATATTATATACAATATATTATGTCACCATCATACAGGAGATATCTTTATATTATATACAATATATTATGTCACCATCATACAGAAGATATCTTTATATTATTATATTATATACAATATATTATGTCTCCATCATACAGGAGATATCTTTATATTATTATATTATATACAATATATTATGTCACCATCATACAGGAGATATCTTTATATTATTATATTATATGCAATATATTATGTCCCCGAAATACAGGAGATATCTTTATATTATTATATACAATATATTATGTCTCCATCATACAGGAGATATCTTTATATTATTATATTATATACAAAATATTATGTCACCATCATACAGGAGATATCTTTATATTATTATATTATATACAATATATTATGTCCCCGAAATACAGGAGATATCTTTATATTATTATATTATATACAATATATTATGTCCCCATCATACAGGAGATATCTTTATATTATTATATACAATATATTATGTCACCATCATACAGGAGATATCGTTATATTATTATATACAATATATTATGTCCCCATCATACAGGAGATATCTTTATATTATTATATACAATATATTATATCACCATCATACAGGAGATATCTTTATATTATTATATTATATACAATATATTATGTCACCATCATACAGGAGATATCTTTATATTATTATATACAATATATTATGTCCCCATCATACAGGAGATATCATTATATTATTATATTATATACAATATATTATGTCACCATCATACAAGAGATATCTTTATATTATTATATACAATATATTATGTCCCCATCATACAGGAGATATCTTTATATTATTATATACAATATATTATGTCCCCATCATACAGGAGATATCTTTATATTATTATATACAATATATTATGTCACCATCATACAGGAGATATCTTTATATTATTATATACAATATATTATGTCACCATCATACAGGAGATATCTTTATATTATTATATTATATACAATATATTATGTCACCATCATACAGGAGATATCTTTATATTATTATATACAATATATTATGTCACCATCATACAGGAGATATCTTTATATTATTATATTATATACAATATATTATGTCCCCATCATACAGGAGATATCTTTATATTATTATATACAATATATTATGTCACCATCATACAGGAGATATCTTTATATTATTATATACAATATATTATGTCACCATCATACAGGAGATATCTTTATATTATTATATTATATACAATATATTATGTCACCATCATACAGGAGATATCTTTATATTATTATATACAATATATTATGTCACCATCATACAGGAGATATCTTTATATTATTATATTATATACAATATATTATGTCACCATCATACAGGAGATATCTTTATATTATTATATTATATACAATATATTATGTCACCATCATACAGGAGATGTCTTTATATTATTATATACAATATATTATGTCACCATCATACAGGAGATATCTTTATATTATTATATACAATATATTATGTCCCCATCATACAGGAGATATCTTTATATTATTATATTATATACAATATATTATGTCACCATCATACAGGAGATATCTTTATATTATTATATACAATATATTATGTCACCATCATACAGGAGATATCTTTATATTATTATATACAATATATTATGTCACCATCATACAGGAGATATCTTTATATTATTATATACAATATATTATGTCACCATCATACAGGAGATTTCATTATATTATTATATACAATATATTATGTCACCATCATACAGGAGATACCATTATATTATTATATACAATATATTATGTCCCCATCATACAGGAGATATCTTTATATTATTATATACAATATATTATGTCCCCATCATACAGGAGATATCTTTATATTATTATATACAATATATTATGTCACCATCATACAGGAGATATCTTTATATTATTATATTATATACAATATATTAGGTCCCCATCATACAGGAGATATCTTTATATTATTATATACAATATATTATGTCCCCATCATACAGGAGATATCTTTATATTATTATATACAATATATTATGTCACCATCATACAGGAGATATCTTTATATTATTATATACAATATATTATGTCCCCATCATACAGGAGATATCTTTATATTATTATATACAATATATTATGTCACCATCATACAGGAGATATCTTTATATTATTATATACAATATATTATGTCACCATCATACAGGAGATATCTTTATATTATTATATTATATACAATATATTATGTCTCCATCATACAGGAGATATCTTTATATTATTATATACAATATATTATGTCACCATCATACAGGAGATATCTTTATATTATTATATACAATATATTATGTCACCATCATACAGGAGATATCTTTATATTATTATATTATATACAATATATTATGTCCCCATCATACAGGAGATATCTTTATATTATTATATACAATATATTATGTCACCATCATACAGGAGATATCTTTATATTATTATATACAATATATTATGTCACCATTATACAGGAAATATCTCTATATTATTATATTATATACAATATATTATATCACCATCATACAGGAGATATCTTTATATTATTATATACAATATATTATGTCACCATCATACAGGAGATATCTTTATATTATTATATACAATATATTATGTCACCATCATACAGGAGATATCTTTATATTATTATATACAATATATTATGTCCCCATCATACAGGAGATATCTTTATATTATTATATACAATATATTATGTCACCATCATACAGGAGATATCTTTATATTATTATATACAATATATTATGTCACCATCATACAGGAGATATCTTTATATTATTATATTATATACAATATATTATGTCCCCATCATACAGGAGATATCTTTATATTATTATATACAATATATTATGTCACCATCATACAGGAGATATCTTTATATTATTATATACAATATATTATGTCACCATCATACAGGAGATATCTTTATATTATTATATACAATATATTATGTCACCATCATACAGGAGATATCTTTATATTATTATATACAATATATTATGTCCCCATCATACAGGAGATATCTTTATATTATTATATACAATATATTATGTCACCATCATACAGGAGATATCTTTATATTATTATATACAATATATTATGTCACCATCATACAGGAGATATCTTTATATTATTATATACAATATATTATGTCACCATCATACAGGAGATATCTTTATATTATTATAGACAATATATTATGTCACCATCATACAGGAGATATCTTTATATTATTATATACAATATATTATGTCACCATCATACAGGAGATATCTTTATATTATTATATTATATACAATATATTATATCACCATCATACAGGAGATATCTTTATATTATTATATACAATATATTATGTCACCATCATACAGGAGATATCTTTATATTATTACATACAATATATTATGTCACCATCATACAGGAGATATCTTTATATTATTATAGACAATATATTACGTCCCCATCATACAGGAGATATCTTTATATTATTATATACAATATATTATGTCACCATCATACAGGAGATATCTTTATATTATTATATACAATATATTATGTCCCCATCATACAGGAGATATCTTTATATTATTATATACAATATATTATGTCACCATCATACAGGAGATATCTTTATATTATTATATACAATATATTATGTCACCATCATACAGGAGATATCTTTATATTATTATAGACAATATATTATGTCGCCATCATACAGGAGATATCTTTATATTATTATATTATATACAATATATTATGTCCCCATCATACAGGAGATATCTTTATATTATTATATTATATACAATATATTATGTCACCATCATACAGGAGATATCTTTATATTATTATATACAATATATTATGTCCCCATCATACAGGAGATATCTTTATATTATTATAGTATATACAATATATTATGTCCCCATCATACAGGAGATATCTTTATATTATTATATATAATATATTATGTCACCATCATACAGGAGATATCTTTATAATATTATATACAATATATTATGTCACCATCATACAGGAGATATCTTTATATTATTATATTATATACAATATATTATGTCATCATCATACAGGAGATATCTTTATAATATTATATACAATATATTATGTCACCATCATACAGGAGATATCTTTATATTATTATATACAATATATTATGTCACCATCATACAGGAGATATCTTTATATTATTATATACAATATATTATGTCACCATCATACAGGAGATTTCTTTATATTATTATATACAATATATTATGTCACCATCATACAGGAGATATCTTTATATTATTATATTATATACAATATATTATGTCACCATCATACAGGAGATATCTTTATATTATTATATACAATATATTATGTCACCATCATACAGGAGATATCTTTATATTATTATATACAATATATTATGTCCCCATCATACAGGAGATATCTTTATATTATTATATACAATATATTATGTCACCATCATACAGGAGATATCTTTATATTATTATATTATATACAATATATTATGTAACCATCATACAGGAGATATCTTTATATTATTATATTATATACAATATATTATGTCACCATCATACAGGAGATATCTTTATATTATTATATACAATATATTATGTCACCATCATACAGGAGATATCTTTATATTATTATATTATATACAATATATTATGTTGCCATCATACAGGAGATATCTTTATATTATTATTATATACAATATATTATGTCCCCATCATACAGGAGATATCTTTATATTATTATATACAATATATTATGTCACCATCATATAGGAGATATCTTTATATTATTATATTATATACAATATATTATGTCCCCATCATACAGGAGATATCTTTATATTATTATATACAATATATTATGTCACCATCATACAGGAGATATCTTTATATTATTATATACAATATATTATGTCACCATCATACAGGAGATATCTTTATATTATTATATACAATATATTATGTCACCATCATACAGGAGATATCTTTATATTATTATATACAATATATTATGTCACCATCATACAGGAGATATCTTTATATTATTATATACAATATATTATGTCACCATCATACAGGAGACATCTTTATATTATTATATTATATACAATATATTATGTCCCCATCATACAGGAAATATCTTTATATTATTATATACAATATATTATGTCACCATCATACAGGAGATATCTTTATATTATTATATACAATATATTATGTCCCCATCATACAGGAGACATCTTTATAATCTTATATACAATATATTACGTTTGCATCATAAAGTTGAGATGTTTTTACTTTTGGAGACATCAGTGGGCTTCAAAGTTGAGCAGCAATTTTCCAATTTTTCGCAAAATTTTCTAAATCGAAATTTTTCAGGGACCAGTTCTGTTTTGAAGTGGATTTGAAGGTTCTTCTTATTAGAAATACCTCATAAATGACCCCATTATAAAAACTGCACCCCTTAAAGTATTCAAAATGACATTCAGTAAGTTTGTTAACCCTTTAGGTGTTTCACAGGAATAGCAGCAAATTGATGGAGAAAATTCAAAATCTTCATTTTTTACACTGGCTTGTTATTGTAGACCCAGTTATTGAATTTCTACAAGGGGTAAAAGGATAGAAATCTTCCTAAATGGGTACCCGAATTTCTCTCGAATAAGGAAATACCTCATATGTGTATGTCAAGTGCTCTGTGGGCGCAGTAGAGGGTTCAGAAGGGAAGGAGCACCAGTGGGATTTTGGAGAGTGAGTTTTTCTGAAATGGTTTTTGGGGGCATGTCTCATTTAGGAAGCCCCTACGGTGCAAGAACAGCAAAAAAAAAAAACATATGGCATATTATTTTGGAAACTACACCCCTCAAGGCACGTAACAAGGGGTCCATTGAGCCTTAACACCCCACAAGTGTTTCACGACTTTTTGTTAAAGTTGGATGTGTAAATTATTATTTTTTCACTATAATGCTAGTTTTCCCCCAAATTTTAAATTTTTGAAAGGGGTAATAGGACAAAGTTCCCCCCCAAAATTGTAACCCTATCTCTTCTGAGTATGGAAATATCCCATGTGTGGACGTCAAGTGCTCTGCTGGTGAACTACAATGCTCAGAAGAGAAGGAGTCACATTTGGCTTTTGAAAAGCAAATTTCGCTAAAATTGTTTTTGGAGGGCATGTCGCATTTAGGAAGCCCCTATGGTGCCAGGAAAACAAAAAAAAAAAAGGCATACTATTTTGGAAACTGCACCCCTCAAGGAACATAACAAGTGGTACAATGAGCCTTAACACCTCACAGGTGCTTGACGACTTTTTGTTAAAATACAGCAAAGGTTGTGCAGCTCACTCAGCCTGATCTGACTCGAGGTTAATTGGGTAGGTCTATATCCCACAGACCTAAAAATATGTAGAAAGTAAAGTATAATAGGTATATACAGAGACCAGTCCTCTAGAGGCAGTAGAAAAAAAAAAAGAAATAAAGAAATAGGGAAATAGAAAAGTGCAGAATTACAATAATAATTAATTGTAATGTATAATCCTTAATAATCCCGAATTGGGATTGGAAACATAAGATATAAATCCCATTTATTAAATGATAATGCAATATACATGAGTGCAGGGCCCTTGCACAAGATGTATTAAAACTAATAAAAGATATTCCAATAAAAATATTAAAAATATAAAAATAAGATGAAAAAAATATAACGATCAGCCACCTTTAACCCCTTCAGGAGGGAGCCCATTTTGGCCTTAAGGACCGGAGCGTTTTTTGCACATCTGACCACTGTCACTTTAAACATTAATAACTCTGATGCTTTTAGTTATCATTCTGATTCCGAGATTGTTTTTTCGTGACATATTCTACTTTAACATAGTGGTAAATTTTTGTCGATACTTGCATCCTTTCTTGGTGAAAAATCTGTAAATTTGATGAAAAATTTGAAAATTTTGCATTTTTCTAACTTTGAAGCTCTCTGCCTGTAAGGAAAATGGATATTACGAATACATTTTTTTTGGGTTCACATATACAATATGTCTACTTTATGTTTGCATCATAAAATTGATGAGTTTTTACTTTTGGAAGACACCAGAGGCTTCAACGGTCAGCAGCAATTTTCCGATTTTTCACAAAATTTTCAAACTCAGTATTTTTCAGGGACCAGTTCAGGTTTGAAGTGGATTTGAAGGGTCTTCATATTAGAAAGACCCCATAAATGACCCCATTATAAAAACTACACCCCCCAAAGTATTCAAAATGACATTCAGTCAGCGTTTTAACCCTTTAGGTGTTTCACACGAATAGCAGCAAAGTGAAGGAGAAAATTCACAATCTTCATTTTTTACACTCACATGTTCTTGTAGACCCAATTTTTGAATTTTTACAAGGGGTAAAAGGACAAAATTTTTACTTGTTTTTGTAGCCCAGTTTCTCTCGAGTAAGGACATACCTCATATGTCTATGTAAAGTGTTCGGCGGGCGCAGTAGAGGGCTCAGAAGGGAAGGAGCGACAAGGGGATTTTGGAGAGTCAGTTTTTCTGAAATGGTTTTTGGGGGGCATGTTACCTTTAGGAAGCCCTTATGGTGCCAGAACAGCAAAAAAAAAAAAACACATGGCATATAATTTTGGAAACTAGACCCCTCGGGGAATGTAACATGGGATAAAGTGAACCTTAATACCCCACAGGTGTTTCACAACTTTTGCAAATGTAAAAAAAAAAAAAAAAATTTTTACCTAAAATGCTTGTTTTCCCCAAAAAAAATTATTTTTAAAAAGGGTAATAGCAGAAAATACCCCTAAAAATTTGAAGCCCAATTTCTCCTGATTCAGAAAACACCCCATATGGGGGTGAAAAGTGTTCTGCTGGCGCACTACAGGTCTCGGAAGAGAAGGAGTCACATTTGGCTTTTTGAACGCAAATTTTTCTCTGGGGGCATGCCGCATTTAGGAAGCCCCTATGGTGCCAGGACAGCAAAAAAAAAAACCCACATGGCATATCATTTTGGAAACTAGACCCGTCGGGGAACGTAACAAGGGGTTAAGTGAACCTTTATACCCCACAGGTGTTTCACGACTTTTGCATATGTAAAAAAAAAATTTTTTTTTTACCTAAAATGCTTGTTTTCCCAAAAATTTGGCATTTTTAAAAAGGGTAAAAGCAGAAAATACCCCCCAAAATTTGTAACACAATTTCTCCCGAGTACGGCGATACCCCATATGTGACCCTAAACTGTTGCCTTGAAATACGACAGGGCTCCGAAGTGAGAGAGCGCCATGCGCTTTGAGGACTAAATTAGGGATTGCATAGGGGTGGACATAGGGGTATTCTATGCCAGTGATTCCCAAACAGGGTGCCTCCATCTGTTGCTAAACTCCCAGCATGCCTGGACAGTCAACGGCTGTCCGACAATACTGGGAGTTGTTGTTTTGCAACAGCTGGAGGCTCCGTTTTGGAAACACTGCTGTACAATAAGTTTTTCATTTTTATTGGGGGGGGGGGGGGGGTAGTGTATGGGGGTGTATATGTAGTGTTTTACCCTTTATTATGTGTTAGTGTGGTGTAGTGTAGTGTTTTTAGGGTACGTTCGCACTGGCAGAGGTTTACAGTGAGCTTCCAGCTCATACTCGAAGCAGGAAACTTACTGTAAACTTGCCCGTGTGAATGTACCCTGTACGTTCACATGGGGGGAAAACCTCCAGCTGTTTCAAAACTACAACTCCTAGCATGTACTGAAAGACCGTGCATGCTGGGAGTTGTAGTTTTGCAACAGCTGGAGGCACACTGTTTGGAAAACCTTCAGTTAGGTTCTGTTACCCAACTCAGTATTTTCCAACCAGTGTGCCTCCAGCTGTTGCAAAACTACAACTCCCAGCATGCACTGATGCTGGGAGATGTAGTCATGCAACAGCTGGAGGTACACAACTACAACTCCCAGCATGCCGAGACAGCTGTTTGCTGTTTGGGCATGCTGGGATTTGCAGTTTTGCAACATCTGGAGGGCTACTGTTAGAGACCACTGCACTGTGATCTCCAAACTGTGGACCTCCAGATGTTACAAAACTACAAATCCCAGCATGCCCAGACAGCAAACTGCTGTGTGAGCATGGTAGGAGTTGTAGTTTTGCTAGATCTAGAGGGAAGTATAGAGATCACTGTATAGTGGTCTCTAAACTGTAGACCCACAACTGTTGCAAAACTGCAAATCCTAGCATACCCAAACAGCAAACAGCTGTCTGGGCATGCTGGGAGTTGTATTTTTGCAACATCTGGAGGGCTACAGTCTCAGACTGTAGCCCTCTAGATGTTGCTAGGCAACTTACCGGCTTCCGTTGGATCCAGGGAGCCGTCCTCTTCTGCCGCACGACATGCCGTCCGTGCCGATCACCGCAGCCGATCGCGTCCCGCAGCCTCCACCGACGGGTACGTGGATCTTCGGCGCCTGGTCCCCTTTGGTTCCCTGTCCCCTTCTGTTCCCTGTCCTGCCCCGCCTATTGTGGGTGGGCAGAAGGGGTAAAATGAAAGTTAACACCACCAATAGCAGGGATAGGAGGGGTGGCACCCCTGCCACCTCACTCCTATCCCTTCAGGGGGATTGTAGGTGTCATGGGCAACCGCGATCCCCCTTATATTCTGGGTCACCATAGACCTGTATGACCCGGAATAGTCGCAAATTGCAAGTGTGAATTCACTTGCGATTTGCGCCGATCGCCGACATGGGGGGGTCTGATGACCCCCCTGGGCATTTACGCGGGGTGCCTGCTGATCGATATCAACAGTCACCCAGGCGGGGACTGAAATTCCCACGGTCCTTAAGACCCAGGTACAGAAGGCATATCCATACGCCCTGGGTTCTGTACGGGTTAAGACAAGAGGGGTCTCATTGATGACATCCAAGGAAGATGTGAAAATATCAGCTTTTTTTATTTTTTGTTTATTCATTGACTATTGACTAATTGATTATTAATGGACAAGGGACAACTGCTGAGCATCATTGCTGAAACAGATTGTTCAACGAACTCCCATGTTTGGACTTGCTATGAAATCTAAACTACTATGAGGACCAAGTTACAAAAGGATGGCGATGAACTGTGTTATGTCTACAGATGAATTAGAGTCTGAGGTCTGAGGTAACCAATGCAAAAGGTTTTACCTGTATTAAAGAAATGTAAAGAGACTTCCGGTTCCGGCGCTACCATGGGAGGACGCGAGTAGAGGAGCTCCCACATCTCCCGGCCCCGACCGCTGCTATACCGCCAGTATCACTGCCCCTGGACGGCCGGTGATCGGACCACACAGTCATCAGCCTCTGCCCCACTGCATGGAGCGGTACCTGCTCCGCAGTCAGCCTCATTCCCCGACACGAGCCCGCACTCCCGCAGCGGCGCCCAGGAATCCCGCCGCAATGCCACGTGGAGGACCGGCCGATTCATACAGGCGCCAGCTCTCCTCCTTCACATATCTGGCATCGGGACAGAAGAAGGGACGGAACCCACCTACCTTCTTGCCGCTCTCCAGCGACTCCTCAGGTCAGCACCATGCCCCATGAGGCGTCCTCCTCTCCCCTCCTCACTGACTCTACCTGCCCTGCATTGCCTGTAATGGCGGAGGGGAGCTCCCTTGCCTCAGCCTCCTCTCAGCTGCCTAACTCCTCTGCCCTTTCCCCAGATGGACTGTCACAGACCCTGTCCCAGCAGGACTCATTCCCAGCAGCCCATTCCCCACCTGAGCCACTAATGGGTCAACCACCTATTTTTGATTTCAAATCTCTGGCACTTCGGCACTACCCGCCCACATAAAGCGCTCACTACTGATCAGAGATACTGTTTTGACGTGGAAAGCTATTCGTAAGGCCTATAACCTTCCTTTTCTGCTGTCCGGACGTCTCAACCTCTGGGATCACCCGGTGTTTCCTGCGGGCAGGGAAAGCAGTTTATTCAAGTTGTGGCATCAGAAAGGACTTACTGTAGCAAAACAACTGATGCAGGTGGAGGAACGGAGGTGGCTTTCTCCTGAGGAACTTCTTACATCCTTCTCGCTGCCCCCCACTCACTTTCTTCAGGTTTCCCAACTTTTGTCATTTTGTACCTCAAGATTGTGAAATCCTGCCCCGGAGGTTTCCCGCTCCTCCTTTGAGGACCTGATAGGCAGGCATCCCAGAAAGATTTCAATCTCCACGCTATATAAATGCTTCAATGATCGCCTCCTAAAGGTGTCTTAACATACCCTATTTGCCAAATGGGAATCCGTTCTTCAGGATTCGGATATCCGTGAACATATATTGGAAGGTTGGGGTAATGTTAGATCTACGGTCATCAATGAGAGGTGGAGGGAAACCTTTTTTAAACTGATGCACTATGGCTACTTGGGATTTAATCTTCCAGCCACACCGGCGTTCCCTGACAGACTTACCTCATGCCCCAAATGTGGCGTTTTTGGCACAGATTTTTACCATATATTTGGGACTGCCCAAAAACGCAAACGTTTTGGGAAGACGTTGAAGGATACATTTCCAGGCATTGGACCGTCCGCGTCCCGTTCACGCCCCAGGCTCTTCGGTTTCAATCTGTCGACCCCTCTGTAGCAGAGGAGGTAGGGTTAAGAAATGTGCCTAAGTTTATCCACGCAATCCTACTAGTTGCCAAATGGATCATATTGTGACATTGAATTAAGAGAGGACATGCCCACCCTGTCGAAGGTCATTGCCGATTTGAAGGATTTCTTAGAGGTTGACAGATTAGACACAGAACGGCATAGAGAGCGCAATGCTAAGAAATTCTTTACCAAATGGCGCACTTTTCTCACAGTGCATTACTCTAGGGAACAAATTGAAGCCATAGTTCTGCGCTTCAGACATACGGAATGGTACTCTCTGGCCTCCCTCAGCAACACCTTGGGTCCTCTTCGGCTGCCGGATGATCCCCCACATTGAAGTGTTCTCGCCGTCTGGGTAATAGTTTCTCTCTTTGCTCTGCCGACTTTATTTTCCAGCCCCCCCCCCCCGTTTCTGTCTGTCTCCTTTTTCTCATTGTACTTTTCCCTATGTAACGATGTCCTTATTATGTTTTGAGTGTTTGCTTGGTCTGTACCAGAACAATGGGAGCTGACTGGATCCTTAAGGTGATCGGATTTTACCTGTTTCTCCTGACTACGGCCTGAAAGTCTCGTCTTACTATACTGTCATTATAGGGTTGTGTAAATGCGCATTTACATGGATACTGCGTCGTCCACAAACTCTCTATTTACTTGTTTATCTTTCGCCATTCAGTAAAGAAATGTAAAGAAGACTTGCTGAGATTTCTAGTTCTACAGATAACTGATGGGAAAGGCTGAGTCAGGATCGCCGCCTGTGTCAAGTTAGGGGACGTTCACACTGAGGAATTGGGGAGGAATTTCCACCAGTAATTCTGCTCGCTTTTTCCTCTCCAACTCCTTCAGCAGCGAAATCCCCCATAGACCTGAACGGAATTTCCTCAAGCAGAATTCTGACGAGAACATGTTCTTTCTTTCAGGCGGAATCAGCGTCGTTCTCCCATAGAGATCAATGTTATATTTCAGTCAGAAGCATTTCCAAGCGGAATTGACGCGGAATTTCCGCATGAAATTTTTTTTTTTTAGGAATAGAAATACTTGATACTCCTCCTCCGCATGAAACCTGCATTTCCGCACGGAATTCTGTGCAAAATCTCTGTGAGTTCTTGTGGAAAAGTAACAATATTTTGAGGCAGAAAATTTCTGCGTGATTTGCGCCCCAATTCCTCAGTGTGAACATAACCTTACGGAGTGAGATATCTGACCATCAGCTGCTGTCATAAGCAAGGAGTGAAAGTTAACCTTTGCAGTGCTGATACAAAGTCTGCGTGGAAGTGACTTATCATCAAGGGATGTTAACCCTTTGCTGTCCAGGAGTGAATTGTTGTTTCTATTACAAACCACTTCAAAGATCCAACTGACAAAAAGAGGATCATAGGAATTGGAGCAGAGAAAGTAAAAATGTATTATTATTGGTAAAAATAATCAAAGGACAATGACTTATTATATTTCAAGGACTTTTATGGACTGTGTTATAAAAAGTTACATTGAAGACAAGAAGATCTAGATTAGGTTTAGGTATTAATGTTCTTTAAATAAATAAGATTATACCACAACATAATATAATATAACACAATAAGGTACAATGATAATATAATGACATCATTTATCACTATATGGCCTAGTATGAAATGATTTGTTACATAGTTATACTATGACATAGAATTATTAGAATAATGATGATATTACATATAAGGCTAGGTTTCCATTTTTATTTTTTTACAAAAACGCCAATAAAAACGCCCATTCTGCAACATGGCGGTTTTTTTTTTGTGAAAAAACGCTGCGGCCAGATGTTAGCTGCAAGTCAATAGTAAACTACAAAATGCCAAATCCACTTGGCGATTTTCAGTTTGGCGTTTTTTTTTAATCCTTTTGGAGTTTTTGGGCTCCTTGGCAGTTTTTGAAAAATGACCTCTTGTCGAGACTTTGGCGTTTTTCCGGGAAAATCTTGGCTTTTTTTTTGTTTGTTTTTTATTTATGAAAAAAAACCGCATAGGGTTCCCTGTATATTCAGTATCAGCCAGATACTAACAAAGCAGCAACAGCCTGATGTTACCAGGGTGGTCGACCATTGTTACTGGCCCTCCCCAGCCTAAATAACGCCAGCCTGTTACCGCCTAGGCCCAGGAGCGCCATTTTTGATGCTCCGGGCCTGTTGGTACTGGCTCTTCCCGGCACCCCTGTGGCGGTAGGTACCAGGGTAATAATTGGGGGTTAGCGCCAGCTGTTTTTGGGGCTAACGCTAAGCCCCGGCTTAGTAATGGGTTCCGCCTATTAGACAGCCTCCATTACGAAGCCTGAATATTCAATTAAAAAAAGACACAACATATTGGAAAAATTATTTTATTTTTAAAAACACTCCCCCACAGCCCTCGTTAACCATTTTATTAAAATAAAAAAATAAAGTTCATCCGTCGTAATCCATTGAATCCGTCGTAATCCTCTGCATACACGGATCTGAAACTAGAAGAAAAAAAAACACAAAAAAAATGGGTTAGGACATTTTTTGCACTCTCTGCAGGGGAGAGCACCCATAATGCCTACCTAAACAGTGAGCCTCCAATTGGTGCAAAACTACAACTACCAGCATGCCCAGACAGCCTTTGGCTGTCAGGGCATGCTGATAGTTGTAGTTTAGCAACAGCTGGAGTCTCCCTGTCTGGGTAGACACTGGCAGAAGGGTCTGTTCCCATTATCCAAAACGGACAATGTGAACAGAGCTTCAGACTAGCCTGAATACCGTCTGTAGCTCCGCCCCCCCCTAATGACATCATCACTAGGGGGCGAAGCTACACAGACCGGCGGTGACAGAAACGAGGGAGGTAAGTGGACCTCCTGCTCTGTATACACTATATAAAGCTATCTATAGATAGCTGTATATTCTATATACTGCCCAAAAGGGCTATAGGAGCAGGGAGTCCTGTCAGTCTGACGAAAGGATTCCCGGCTCCTGTATAGTATACACGGGTACAACAAAATCTTCACCAAAAGAAAGAGAAACACTGGGCACTCACGGTTGGATGCTTGTGCGGATTTAATATTCAAAACGGTACATGAGTGCGGCAGACGCCCATGCAGGGGAGTTTCACAGGCTCACAACTTGCTTCAAAATGATGAAGATCTGGCAAAATTTACAAGCGAGAGACCCCTAATAACATAGAAGAGAAATAAAACTATTGGAGACACCTTGAGAAAACAGAAACAAATGAGAAATAAAAGCAGAGACTGTCTGAACACAGACCAACAGGAAAGTACGCCTGCGGATCCTGCTCATTCTGCCATCTCAATTCAAAGGCAAAATCATTTGTATTAAATGGATATAAAATCCGAGTGAAACAGTTAATCACAGGTAGGTCATCACATATCGTTTCTACATTATCATGTACATGCAATCGCTATTATATAGGGAAAATAAAAAGACCTTTCTTCCACCGCATACGTGAGCATGTACCGAAGACCGGAGTAGGAGCTCATCAATGAGACACATAAGGGAGAAGCAGAGCCCTTTAAATTTACCAGCATTGAAAGGGTCGAATATGTTCACAATGGTTGGAATAAAGAGGATATTCTGCTCAGAAAAGAATCAAGGTGGATATTACGGTCAGACGCAATGAGTCTTATTGGTCTTCATGACTGAACTGAATGCACTTTTGTCATTTTCTATGTTCCACACATTTGTTTTTAGAGTTGTTTTAGATCACTTACCTGGTTACCGTTGTTATGGGCGTGTCCATGACGACAGGTGAGCAGGTGTTATTTAAGATGTGCTCCATAAGGCAGTGACGTGTAAGGCCTGTTGAAGCGCCAAGTATCGCGAGAAACGGACTGTAGCCTGTGAAACTCCCCTGCATGAGCGTCTGCCGCACTCATGTACCGTTTTGAATATTAAATCCGCACAAGCATCCAACCGTGAGTGCCCAGTGTTTCTCTTTCCTTTGGTGAAGATTTTGTTGTAATGGATTGCATCTACTACACACTGTGAGCACCACTAAATCATTGTGTGAACGGATTTGCTACTAGTGGGATCGGAGAAAGTCTAGTTGGAATGCTTTGAGCCGGGCAGTGCCGGGTAGCTATTGTATGGGATAGTTGAATAAGTATATACGGGTACACTCTGCCCCCCTGTATACTACACTGCCGGGGGAGGTGACTAGTGATGCTGTACATCCCTCCTCATCTCCTTACACTCTATGGACCGGGCGCTCAGCATCCAACCCACTGAGTGGTACCTGAAGACAGTGAGAAAACTGCAACAGGGGACAAAACTGTCTGTTTCCACACACCAGGGAAAACGCCAGAAAAAACACCAGAAAAACTGCCAAAACTCAGGAAAACAACAACAAAAAACGTGATCTCGAATGGCTGGAGGTGTCTACCCCATATGCGGTTGTGCATTTATACTGGGGGAGCAGATCCTGCCCTTATAGTCCGTTACTAGGGGCGATCCCCAGCATAAAATGCATACAATGGAGGATGCCTGCAGCGGACTACAAGTACCACAATAGAATCCTACACCAGATAGACGGTGCGGATGTATAACAATTAGAATAATACAGGGATATAGGTCACTACTGTGGGAGATGTATACAATGATATAAAATAATAAAAGATGTATAAACTTTATACTTGGAGGTGTGTAAACTCCATATGTTATGTTCCTTGAACATTTTCCAGGCAGCATTAGGGTTACACCTGTGAGGCCGGCACCTATATCCGCCAACCTGGGTGGGGCTTGTAGTCTCCTCCCTCCTCCCATTGTATGTGCTCAGTCCACACTGGAGGTAACTGGGAGGAGGCTGCATGTCGGTCTAATGCTGCTGTAATTGCCCACTGGCCCCTGGTTTTTGCTTATCACGCACAGGTAGGATTAGAGTTAGGTCCCGTGCCATCTGAGAAACCTTGGCATTGGTGTGCGGGCTCTGGTGTGTCCTTCATATAAGGATATACTGGGGTTGGGGTGCGGGCTCTGGTGTGTCCTTCATATAAGGATATACTGGCGTTGGTGTGCGGGCTCTGGTGTGTCCTTCATATAAGGATATACTGGCGTTGGTGTGCGGGCTCTGGTGTGTCCTTCATATAAGGATATACTGGCGTTGGTGTGCGGGCTCTGGTGTGTCCTTCATATAAGGATATACTGGCGTTGGTGTGCGGGCTCTGGTGTGTCCTTCATATAAGGATATACTGGCATTGGTGTGCGGGCTCTGGTGTGTCCTTCATATAAGGATACACTGGCGTTGGTGTGCCGGGCTCTGATGTGTCCTTCATATAAGGATATACTGGTGTTGGTGTGCGGGGCTCTGGTGTGTCCTTCATATAAGGATATACTGACGTTGGTGTGCGGGCTCTGGTGCGTCCTTCATATAAGGATATACTGGCGTTGGTGTGCGGGCTCTGGTGTGTCCTTCATATAAGGAATATACTGGCGTTGGTGTGCGGGCTCTGGTGTGTCCTTCATATAAGGATATACTGGTGTTGGTGTGCGGGCTCTGGTGTGTCCTTCATATAAGGATATACTGGCGTTGGTGTGCGGGCTCTGGTGTGTCCTTCATATAAGGATATACTGGCGTTGGTGTGCGGGGCTCTGGTGTGTCCTTCATATAAGGATATACTGGCGTTGGGGTGCGGGCTCTGGTGTGTCCTTCATATAAGGATATACTGGCGTTTGGTGTGCGGGCTCTGGTGTGTCCTTCATATAAGGATATACTGGCGTTGGTGTGCGGGCTCTGGTGTGTCCTTCATATAAGGATATACTGGCGTTGGTGTGCGGGCTCTGGTGTGTCCTTCATATAAGGATATACTGGCGTTGGTGTGTGGGCCTCTGGTGTGTCCTTCATATAAGGGATATACTGGCGTTGGTGTGCGGGCTCTGGTGTGTCCTTCATATAAGGATATACTGGCGTTGGTGTGCGGGCTCTGGTGTGTCCTTCATATAAGGATATACTGGCGTTGGTGTGCGGGCTCTGGTGTGTCCTTCATATAAGGATATACTGGCGTTGTGTGTGCGGGCTCTGGTGTGTCCTTCATATAAGGATATACTGGCGTTGGTGTGCGGGCTCTGGTGTGTACTTCATATAAGGATATACTGGCGTTGGTGTGCGGGCTCTGGTGTGTCCTTCATATAAGGATATACTGGCGTTGGTGTGCGGGGCTCTGGTGTGTCCTTCATATAAGGATATACTGGCGTTGGTGTGCGGGCTCTGGTGTGTCCTTCATATAAGGATATACTGGCGTTGGGGTGCGGGCTCTGGTGTGTCCTTCATATAAGGATATACTGGCGTTGGGGTGCGGGCTCTGGTGTGTCCTTTCATATAAGGATATACTGGCGTTGGTGTGCGGGCTCTGGTGTGTCCTTCATATAAGGATATACTGGCGTTGGTGTGCGGGCTCTGGTGTGTCCTTCATATAAGGATATACTGGCGTTGGTGTGCGGGCTCTGGTGTGTCCTTCATATAAGGATATACTGGCGTTGGTGTGCGGGGGGCTCTGGTGTGTCCTTCATATAAGGGATATACTGGCGTTGGTGTGAGGGCTCTGGTGTGTCCTTCATATAAGGGATATACTGGCGTTGGTGTGCGGGCTCTGGTGTGTCCTTCATATAAGGATATACTGGCGTTGGTGTGCGGGCTCTGGTGTGTACTTCATATAAGGATATACTGGCGTTGGTGTGCGGGCTCTGGTGTGTCCTTCATATAAGGATATACTGGGCGGTGGTGTGCGGGCTCTGGTGTGTCCTTCATATAAGGATATACTGGCGTTGGTGTGCGGGCTCTGGTGTGTCCTTCATATAAGGATATACTGGCGTTGGTGTGCGGGCTCTGGTGTGTCCTTCATATAAGGATATACTGGCGTTGGTGTGCGGGCTCTGGTGTGTCCTTCATATAAGGATATACTGGCGTTGGTGTGCGGGCTCTGGTGTGTTCTTCATATAAGGATATACTGGCGTTGGTGTGCGGGCTCTGGTGTGTCCTTCATATAAGGATATACTGGCGTTGGTGTGCGGGCTCTGGTGTGTCCTTCATATAAGGATATACTGGCGTTGGTGTGCGGGCTCTGGTGTGTCCTTCATATAAGGATATACTGGCGTTGGTGTGCGGGCTCTGGTGTGTTCTTCATATAAGGATATACTGGCGTTGGCTGTGCGGGCTCTGGTGTGTCCTTCATATAAGGATATACTGGCGTTGGTGTGCGGGCTCTGGTGTGTCCTTCATATAGGATATACTGGCGTTGGTGTGCGGGCCTCTGGTGTGTCCTTCATATAAGGATATACTGGCCGTTGGTGTGGCGGGCTCTGGTGTGTCCTTCATATAAGGATATACTGGCGTTGGTGTGCGGGCTCTGGTGTGTTCTTCATATAAGGATATACTGGCGTTGGTGTGCGGGCTCTGGTGTGTCCTTCATATAAGGATATACTGGCGTTGGTGTGCGGGCTCTGGTGTGTCCTTCATATAAGGATATACTGGCGTTGGTGTGCGGGCCTCTGGTGTGTCCTTCATATAAGGATATACTGGCGTTGGTGTGCGGGCTCTGGTGTGTCCCTTCATATAAGGATATACTGGCGTTGGTGTGCGGGCTCTGGTGTGTCCTTCATATAAGGATATACTGGCGTTGGTGTGCGGGCTCTGGTGTGTTCTTCATATAAGGATATACTGGCGTTGGTGTGCGGGCTCTGGTGTGTCCTTCATATAAGGATATACTGGCGTTGGTGTGCGGGCTCTGGTGTGTCCTTCATATAAGGATATACTGGCGTTGGTGTGCGGGCTCTGGTGTGTCCTTCATATAAGGATATACTGGCGTTGGTGTGCGGGGCTCTGGTGTGTCCTTCATATAAGGATATACTGGCGTTGGTGTGCGGGCTCTGGTGTGTCCTTCATATAAGGATATACTGGCGTTGGGGTGCGGGCTCTGGTGTGTCCTTCATATAAGGATATACTGGCGTTGGTGTGCGGGCTCTGGTGTGTCCTTCATATAAGGATATACTGGCGTTGGTGTGCGGGCTCTGGTGTGTCCTTCATATAAGGATATACTGGCGTTGGTGTGCGGGCTCTGGTGTGTCCTTCATATAAGGATATACTGGCGTTGGTGTGCGGGCTCTGGTGTGTCCTTCATATAAGGATATACTGGCGTTGGTGTGCGGGCTCTGGTGTGTCCTTCATATAAGGATATACTGGCGTTGGTGTGCGGGCTCTGGTGTGTCCTTCATATAAGGATATACTGGCGTTGGTGTGCGGGCTCTGGTGTGTCCTTCATATAAGGATATACTGGCGTTGGTGTGAGGGCTCTGGTGTGTCCTTCATATAAGGATATACTGGCGTTGGTGTGCGGGCTCTGGTGTGTCCTTCATATAAGGATATACTGGCGTTGGTGTGCGGGCTCTGGTGTGGTCCTTCATATAAGGATATACTGGCGTTGGTGTGCGGGCTCTGGTGTGTCCTTCATATAAGGATATACTGGCGTTGGTGTGCGGGGCTCTGGTGTGTCCTTCATATAAGGATATACTGGCGTTGGTGTGCGGGCTCTGGTGTGTCCTTCATATAAGGATATACTGGCGTTGGTGTGCGGGCTCTGGTGTGTCCTTCATATAAGGATATACTGGCGTTGGTGTGCGGGCTCTGGTGTGTCCTTCATATAAGGATATACTGGCGTTGGTGTGCGGGCTCTGGTGTGTCCTTCATATAAGGATATACTGGCGTTGGTGTGCGGGCTCTGGTGTGTCCTTCATATTAAGGATATACTGGCGTTGGTGTGCGGGCTCTGGTGTGTCCTTCATATAAGGATATACTGGCGTTGGTGTGCGGGCTCTGGGCTTGGGGGTGTGTCCTTCATATAAGGATATACTGGCGTTGGTGTGCGGGCTCTGGTGTGTCCTTCATATAAGGATATACTGGCGTTGGTGTGCGGGCTCTGGTGTGTCCTTCATATAAGGATATACTGGCGTTGGTGTGCGGGCTCTGGTGTGTCCTTCATATAAGGATATACTGGCGTTGGTGTGCGGGCTCTGGTGTGTCCTTCATATAAGGATATACTGGCGTTGGTGTGCGGGCTCTGGTGTGTCCTTCATATAAGGATATACTGGCGTTGGTGTGCGGGCTCTGGTGTGTCCTTCATATAAGGATATACTGGCGTTGGTGTGCGGGCTCTGGTGTGTCCTTCATAGAAGGATATACTGGCGTTGGTGTGCGGGCTCTGGTGTGTCCTTCATATAAGGATATACTGGCGTTGGTGGCGGGCTCTGGTGTGTCCTTCATATAAGGATATACTGGCGTTGGTGTGTGGGCTCTGGTGTGTTCCTTCATATAAGGATATACTGGCGTTGGTGTGAGGGCTCTGGTGTGTCCTTCATATAAGGATATACTGGCGTTGGGGTGCGGGCTCTGGTGTGTCCTTCATATAAGGATATACTGGCGTTGGTGTGCGGGCTCTGGTGTGTCCTTCATATAAGGATATACTGGCGTTGGTGTGCGGGCTCTGGTGTGTCCTTCATATAAGGATATACTGGCGTTGGTGTGCGGGCTCTGGTGTGTCCTTCATATAAGGATATACTGGCGTTGGTGTGCGGGCTCTGGTGTGTCTTCATATAAGGATATACTGGCGTTGGTGTGCGGGCTCTGGTGTGTCCTTCATATAAGGATATACTGGCGTTGGTGTGCGGGCTCTGGTGTGTCCCTTCATATAAGGATATACTGGCGTTGGTGTGCGGGCTCTGGTGTGGTCCTTCATATAAGGATATACTGCGTTGGTGTGCGGGCTCTGGTGTGTCCTTCATATAAGGATATACTGGCGTTGGTGTGCGGGCTCTGGTGTGTCCTTCATATAAGGATATACTGGCGTTGGTGTGCGGGCTCTGGTGTGTCCTTCATATAAGGATATACTGGCGTTGGTGTGGGCGGGCTCTGGTGTGTCCTTCATATAAGGATATACTGGCGTTGGTGTGCGGGCTCTGGTGTGTCCTTCATATAAGGATATACTGGCGTTGGTGTGCGGGCTCTGGTGTGTCCTTCATATAAGGATATACTGGCGTTGGTGTGCGGGCTCTGGTGTGTCCTTCATATAAGGATATACTGGCGTTGGTGTGCGGGCTCTGGGTGTGTCCTTCATATAAGGATATACTGGCGTTGGTGTGCGGGCTCTGGTGTGTCCTTCATATAAGGATATACTGGCGTTGGTGTGCGGGCTCTGGTGTGTCCTTCATATAAGGATATACTGGCCGTTGGTGTGCGGGGCTCTGGTGTGTCCTTCATATAAGGATATACTGGCGTTGGTGTGCGGGCTCTGGTGTGTCCTTCATATAAGGATATACTGGGGCGTTGGTGTGGCGGGCTCTGGTGTGTCCTTCATATAAGGATATACTGGCGTTGGTGTGCGGGCTCTGGTGTGTCCTTCATATAAGGATATACTGGCGTTGGTGTGCGGGCTCTGGTGTGTCCTGCATATAAGGATATACTG